>NC_088399.1:24065758-24088258 GCF_034236695.1 Oncorhynchus nerka
TATGAACATTAATGCAGCAGCGAGGAATAGACAGGTAACAAGACAGGACCAGGGTCAGCACACGGGTAACAACGACATTTGAACATTAATGCAGCAGCGAGGAACAGACAGGTAACAAGACAGGACCAGGGTCAGCACACGGGTAACAACGACATATGAACATTAATGCAGCAGCGAGGAACAGACAGGTAACAAGACAGGACCAGGGTCAGCACACGGGTAACAACGACATATGAACATTAATGCAGCAGCGAGGAATAGACAGGTAACAAGACAGGACCAGGGTCAGCACACGGGTAACAACGACATATGAACATTAATGCTGCAGCGAGGAACAGACAGGTAACAAGACAGGACCAGGGTCAGCACACGGGTAACAACGACATATGAACATTAATGCAGCAGCGAGGAACAGACAGGTAACAAGACAGGACCAGGGTCAGCACACGGGTAACAACGACATATGAACATTAATGCAGCAGCGAGGAACAGACAGGTAACAAGACAGGACCAGGGACAGCACACGGGTAACAACGACATATGAACATTAATGCAGCAGCGAGGAACAGACAGGTAACAAGACAGGACCAGGGTCAGCACACGGGTAACAACGACATATGAACATTAATGTAGCAGCGAGGAACAGACAGGTAACAAGACAGGACCAGGGTCAGCACACGGGTAACAACGACATATGAACATTAATGCAGCAGCGAGGAACAGACAGGTAACAAGACAGGACCAGGGTCAGCACACGGGTAACAACGACATATGAACATTAATGCAGCAGCGAGGAACAGACAGGTAACAAGACAGGACCAGGGTCAGCACACGGGTAACAACGACATATGAACATTAATGCAGCAGCGAGGAACAGACAGGTAACAAGACAGGACCAGGGTCAGCACACGGGTAACAACGACATATGAACATTAATGCAGCAGCGAGGAACAGACAGGTAACAAGACAGGACCAGGGACAGCACACGGGTAACAACGACATATGAACATTAATGCAGCAGCGAGGAACAGACAGGTAACAAGACAGGACCAGGGTCAGCACACGGGTAACAACGACATATGAACATTAATGCAGCAGCGAGGAACAGACAGGTAACAAGACAGGACCAGGGTCAGCACACGGGTAACAACGACATATGAACATTAATGCAGCAGCGAGGAATAGACAGGTAACAAGACAGGACCAGGGTCAGCACACGGGTAACAACGACATTTGAACATTAATGCAGCAGCGAGGAACAGACAGGTAACAAGACAGGACCAGGGTCAGCACACGGGTAACAACGACATATGAACATTAATGCAGCAGCGAGGAACAGACAGGTAACAAGACAGGACCAGGGTCAGCACACGGGTAACAACGACATATGAACATTAATGCAGCAGCGAGGAATAGACAGGTAACAAGACAGGACCAGGGTCAGCACACGGGTAACAACGACATATGAACATTAATGCTGCAGCGAGGAACAGACAGGTAACAAGACAGGACCAGGGTCAGCACACGGGTAACAACGACATATGAACATTAATGCAGCAGCGAGGAACAGACAGGTAACAAGACAGGACCAGGGTCAGCACACGGGTAACAACGACATATGAACATTAATGCAGCAGCGAGGAACAGACAGGTAACAAGACAGGACCAGGGACAGCACACGGGTAACAACGACATATGAACATTAATGCAGCAGCGAGGAACAGACAGGTAACAAGACAGGACCAGGGTCAGCACACGGGTAACAACGACATATGAACATTAATGCAGCAGCGAGGAACAGACAGGTAACAAGACAGGACCAGGGTCAGCACACGGGTAACAACGACATATGAACATTAATGCAGCAGCGAGGAACAGACAGGTAACAAGACAGGACCAGGGTCAGCACACGGGTAACAACGACATATGAACATTAATGCAGCAGCGAGGAACAGACAGGTAACAAGACAGGACCAGGGTCAGCACACGGGTAACAACGACATATGAACATTAATGCAGCAGCGAGGAACAGACAGGTAACAAGACAGGACCAGGGTCAGCACACGGGTAACAACGACATATGAACATTAATGCAGCAGCGAGGAACAGACAGGTAACAAGACAGGACCAGGGTCAGGCACACGGGTAACAACGACATATGAACATTAATGTAGCAGCGAGGAACAGACAGGTAACAAGACAGGACCAGGGTCAGCACACGGGTAACAACGACATATGAACATTAATGCAGCAGCGAGGAACAGACAGGTAACAAGACAGGACCAGGGTCAGCACACGGGTAACAACGACATATGAACATTAATGCAGCAGCGAGGAACAGACAGGTAACAAGACAGGACCAGGGTCAGCACACGGGTAACAACGACATATGAACATTAATGCAGCAGCGAGGAACAGACAGGTAACAAGACAGGACCAGGGTCAGCACACGGGTAACAACGACATATGAACATTAATGCAGCAGCGAGGAACAGACAGGTAACAAGACAGGACCAGGGTCAGCACACGGGTAACAACGACATATGAACATTAATGCAGCAGCGAGGAACAGACAGGTAACAAGACAGGACCAGGGTCAGCACACGGGTAACAACGACATATGAACATTAATGCAGCAGCGAGGAACAGACAGGTAACAAGACAGGACCAGGGTCAGCACACGGGTAACAACGACATATGAACATTAATGCAGCAGTGAGGAACAGACAGGTAACAAGACAGGACCAGGGTCAGCACACGGGTAACAACGACATATGAACATTAATGCAGCAGCGAGGAACAGACAGGTAACAAGACAGGACCAGGGTCAGCACACGGGTAACAACGACATATGAACATTAATGCAGCAGCGAGGAACAGACAGGTAACAAGACAGGACCAGGGTCAGCACACGGTAACAACGACATATGAACATTAATGCAGCAGAGAGGAACAGACCTGGGGAACTGGCACATATAGGGGAGGTAATAAACAGGGGATTGAGTCGAGGTGAGTCCAATAATCGATGATGTGCATGACGGGGGGAAGGCAGGTGTGCGTACTGATGGTGGCAGGAGTGCGTAATGCTGGGGAGCCTGGTGCCTTCGAGCCCCAGGGAGGGGGAGCGGGAGCATGCGTGACACTCTCAGCTTCCCTATCAAATCAAAACATTTCAAGCAGACAACCTAAGAAAATTAACAACAATGACAAATGGTTTAAAGAAGAAAGCAAAAACTTAAGAAGGAAATTGAGAAACCTATCCAACCAAAAACATAGAGACCCATAAAACCTGCGTCAACGCCGTCGCTATGGTAATCACTAAAACAATACAGAAATACTCTATGGAAAAAGAAAGAACAGCACATCAGAAATCAGCTCAATGTAACTGAAGAAACCATAAAATCCATGTAATCAAACGTGTGGTTAAAATTGGCAAAAAAACACCCACATTTCTTTCCACAGAGCTGAGGGGTGAGACAGGGATGCAGCTTCAGCCCTCTTCCACATATATATCAACGAATTGGCGAGGGCACTAGAACAGTGTGCAGCACCCCACCTCACCCTGCTAGAATCTGAAGTCAAATGTCTACTGACGATCTGGTGCTTCTGTCACCAAACGAGGAGGGCCTACAGCAGCACCTAGATCTTCTGCACAGATTCTGCCAGACCTGGGACCCTGTCAGTAAGACCAAAATAATGGTGATCCAGGACCACGAATACAAATTCCATCTAGACACTGTTGCCTTGGAGCACAGAAAAAAACGATACATACCTCAGCCTAAACATCAGCGCCACAAGTAACTTCCACAAAGCTGTGAACAATCTGAGAGACAAGGCAAGGGCCTTCTATGTCATCAAAAGGAACATCAAATTCGACATACCAATTACGATCTGGCTAAAAATACTTGAATCAGTTATAATAACCCATTGCCCTTTATGGTTGTGTGGTCTGGGGTCCGCTCACCAACCAAGAATTCACAAA
The DNA here is from genome assembly GCF_034236695.1 of Oncorhynchus nerka. Classification (NCBI taxonomy): domain Eukaryota; kingdom Metazoa; phylum Chordata; class Actinopteri; order Salmoniformes; family Salmonidae; genus Oncorhynchus; species Oncorhynchus nerka. Next base: position 24,069,741 of record NC_088399.1, read on the forward strand.
ATGGGACAAACACCAAATCCACGTCCCACGTAAAACACCAATAATGCATGCAGAGCAGAATTAGGCCGATACCCCCTAATTATCCAAATCCAGAAATCCAATCAAAGCAAATGTATTTATATAGCCCTTCTTACATCAGCTGATATCTCAAAGTCCTGTACAGAAACCCAGCCTAAAACCCCGAACAGGAAGCAATGCAGGTGTAGATGTACGGTGGCTAGGAAAACTCCCTAGAACGGCCAAAACCTAGGAAGAAACCTAGAGAGGAACCAGGCTATGAGGGGTGGCCAGTTCTCTTCTGGCTGTGCCGGGTGGAGATTATTTATTTTTTTATTTTTTTTATTTTACCTTTATTTAACCAGGTAGGCTAGTTGAGAACAAGTTCTCATTTGCAACTGCGACCTGGCCAAGATAAAGCATAGCAGTGTGAACAGACAACACAGTTACACATGGAGTAAACAATTAACAAGTCAATAACACAGTAGAAAAAAATGGGCAGTCTATATACAATGTGTGCAAAAGGCATGAGGAGGTAGGCGAATAATACAATTTTGCAGATTAACACTGGAGTGATAAATGATCAGATGGTCATGTACAGGTAGAGATATTGGTGTGCAAAAGAGCAGAAAAGTAAATAAATAAAAAACAGTATAAAAACAGTATGGGAATAAGGTAGGTGAAAATGGGTGGGCTATTTACCAATAGACTATGTACAGCTGCAGCGATCGGTTAGCTGCTCGGATAGCTGATGTTTGAAGTTGGTGAGGGAGATAAAAGTCTCCAACTTCAGCGATTTTTGCAGTTCGTTCCAGTCACAGGCAGCAGAGTACTGGAACGAAAGGCGGCCAAATGAGGTGTTGGCTTTAGGGATGATCAGTGAGATACACCTGCTGGAGCGCGTGCTACGGATGGGTGTTGCCATCGTGACCAGTGAACTGAGATAAGGCGGAGCTTTACCTAGCATGGACTTGTAGATGACCTGGAGCCAGTGGGTCTGGCGACGAATATGTAGCGAGGGCCAGCCGACTAGAGCATACAAGTCGCAGTGGTGGGTGGTGTAAGGTGCTTTGGTGACAAAACGGATGGCACTGTGATAGACTGCATCCAGTTTGCTGAGTAGAGTGTTGGAAGCCATTTTGTAGATGACATCGCCGAAGTCTAGGATCGGTAGGATAGTCAGTTTTACTAGGGTAAGCTTGGCGGCGTGAGTGAAGGAGGCTTTGTTGCGGAATAGAAAGCCGACTCTTGATTTGATTTTCGATTGGAGATGTTTGATGTGAGTCTGGAAGGAGAGTTTGCAGTCTAGCCAGACACCTAGGTACTTATAGATGTCCACATATTCAAGGTCGGAACCATCCAGGGTGGTGATGCTAGTCGGGCATGCGGGTGCAGGCAGCGATCGGTTGAAAAGCATGCATTTGGTTTTACTCGCATTTAAGAGCAGTTGGAGGCCACGGAAGGAGTGCTGTATGGCATTGAAGCTCGTTTGGAGGTTAGATAGCACAGTGTCCAATGACGGGCCGAAAGTATATAGAATGGTGTCGTCTGCGTAGAGGTGGATCAGGGAATCGCCCGCAGCAAGAGCAACATCATTGATATATACAGAGAAAAGAGTCGGCCCGAGAATTGAACCCTGTGGCACCCCATAGAGACTGCCAGAGGACCGGACAGCATGCCCTCCGATTTGACACACTGAACTCTGTCTGCAAAGTAATTGGTGAACCAGGCAAGGCAGTCATCCGAAAAACCGAGGCTATTGAGTCTGCCGATAAGAATATGGTGATTGACAGAGTCGAAAGCCTTGGCGAGGTCGATGAAGACGGCTGCACAGTACTGTCTTTTATCGATGGCGGTTATGATATCGTTTAGTACCTTGAGTGTGGCTGAGGTGCACCCGTGACCGGCTCGGAAACCAGATTGCACAGCGGAGAAGGTACGGTGGGATTCGAGATGGTCAGTGACCTGTTTGTTGACTTGGCTTTCGAAGACCTTAGATAGGCAGGGCAGGATGGATATAGGTCTATAGCAGTTTGGGTCCAGGGTGTCTCCCCTTTGAAGAGGGGGATGACTGCGGCAGCTTTCAATCCTTGGGGATCTCAGACGATATGAAAGAGAGGTTGAACAGGTTGGTAATAGGGGTTGCGACAATGGCGGCAGATAGTTTCAGAAATAGAGGGTCCAGATTGTCAAGCCCAGCTGATTTGTACGGGTCCAGGTTTTGCAGCTCTTTCAGAACATCTGCTATCTGGATTTGGGTAAAGGAGAACCTGGAGAGGCTTGGGCGAGGAGCTGCGGGGGCGGAGCTGTTGGCCGAGGTTGGAGTAGCCAGGCGGAAGGCATGGCCAGCCGTTGAGAAGTGCTTATTGAAGTTTTCGATAATCATGGATTTATCGGTGGAGACCGTGTTACCTAGCCTTAGTGCAGTGGGCAGCTGGGAGGAGGTGCTCTTGTTCTCCATGGACTTCACAGTTTCCCAGAACTTTTTGGAGTTGGAGCTACAGGATGCAAACTTCTGCCTGAAGAAGCTGGCCTTAGCTTTCCTGACTGACTGCGTGTATTGGTTCCTGACTTCCCTGAACAGTTGCATATCACAGGGGCTATTCGATGCTATTGCAGTCCGCCACAGGATGTTTTTGTGCTGGTCGAGGGCAGTCAGGTCTGGAGTGAACCAAGGGCTGTATCTGTTCTTGGTTCTGCATCTTTTGAACGGAGCATGCTTATCTAAAATTGTGAGGAAGTTACTTTTAAAGAATGACCAGGCATCCTCAACTGACGGGATGAGGTCAATGTCCTTCCAGGATACCCGGGCCAGGTCGATTAGAAAGGCCTGCTCACAGAAGTGTTTTAGGGAGCGTTTGACAGTGATGAGGGGTGGTCGTTTGACTGCGGCTCCGTGGCGGATACAGGCAGTGAGGCAGTGATCGCTGAGATCCTGGTTGAAGACAGCGGAGGTGTATTTGGAGGGCCAGTTGGTCAGGATGACGTCTATGAGGGTGCCCTTGTTTACAGAGTTAGGGTTGTACCTGGTGGGTTCCTTGATGATTTGAGTGAGATTCAGGGCATCTAGCTTACATTGTAGGACTGCCGGGGTGTTAAGCATATCCCAGTTTAGGTCACCTAACAGAACAAACTCTGAAGCTAGATGGGGGGCGATCAATTCACAAATGGTGTCCAGGGCACAGCTGGGAGCTGAGGGTGGTCGGTAGCAGGCGGCAACAGTGAGAGACTTATTTCTGGAGAGAGTAATTTTCAAAATTAGTAGTTCGAACTGTTTGGGTATGGACCTGGAAAGTATGACATTACTTTGCAGGCTATCTCTGCAGTAGACTGCAACTCCGCCCCCTTTGGCAGTTCTATCTTGACGGAAGATGTTATAGTTGGGTATGGAAATCTCTGAATTTTTGGTGGCCTTCCTGAGCCAGGATTCAGACACGGCAAGGACATCAGGGTTAGCAGAGTGTGCTAAAGCAGTGAGTAAAACAAACTTAGGAGGAGGCTTCTGATGTTGACATGCATAAAACCAATGCTTTTCGATCACAGAAGTCAACAAATGAGGGTACCTGGGGACATGCAGGGCCTGGGTTTACCTCCACATCACCCGCGGAACAGAGAAGGAGTAGTATGAGGGTGCGGCTAAAGGCTATCAAAACTGGTCGCCTAGAGCGTTGGGGGCAGAGGATAAGAGGAGCAGGTTTCTGGGCATGGTAGAATATATTCAGGGAATAATGCGCAGACAGGGGTATGGTGGGGTGCGGGTACAGCGGAGGTAAGCCCAGGCACTGGGTGATGATGAGAGAGGTTGTATCTCTGGACATGCTGGTTGTAATGGGTGAGGTCACCGCATGTGTGGGAGGTGGGACAAAGGAGGTAACAGGGGTATGCAGAGTGGATCTAGGGGCTCCATTGTGAACTAAAACAATGATAACTAACCTGAACAACAGTATACAAGGCATATTGACATTTGAGAGAGACATACAGCGAGGCATACAGTAATCACAGGTGTTGAATTTGGAAAGCTAGCTAAAAACAGTAGGCGAGGCTAATTAGCTAGCACAACAAACAGCAGGTAAAATGGCGTTGACTAGGCAACGGGGCCGACAGGTAAAACAAACAAGCAGAATGGAGTACCGTGATTAATGGACAGTCCAGCGTGCGTCAGCTATGTAGCCAAGAGATTAGTGTCCAGGGGGCAGCGGTGGATGGGCAGGGAAGCTGGGCTGGCGAGTGTTATCCAGGTTTTTAAAAAACTAACAATGACTAAATAGCTTGTAGCCAGTTAGCTGGTTAGCGTCTGGAGGTTCTTGAGTGTGTCATAAAAATAAAAAATTAAATTAAAAGTAATAGCGATTCCGTATCACATTGGGTGAGGCAGGTTTCCGGAAGGTATAAACAAATTAAAAATCAAAAAGAGATAGAAAGTAAATGGGTTCAGAGAGTGATTGGGACGCGGTGGTTCAGACGGTTAGCAGGCCTGTGCTAACAAGCTAACAGTTCGTAGGCCCGGGCTAGACAAGGTAGCAGTTAGCGGACCGGAACACGGCCAAGATGTTCAAATGTTCATAAATGACCAGCATGGTCAAATAATAATAATCACAGTAGTTGTCGAGGGTGCAGAAAATCAGCACCTCAGGAGTAAATGTCAGTTGGCTTTTCATAGCCGATCATTGAGAGTATCTCTACTGCTCCTGCTGTCTCTAGAGAGTTGAAAACAGCAGGTCTGGGACAGGTAGCACGTCCGGTGAACAGGTCAGGGTTCCATAGCCGCAGGCAGAACAGTTGAAACTGGAGCAGCAGCACGGCCAGGTGGACTGGGGACAGCAAGTAGTCATCATGCCAAGTAGTCCTGAGGCATGGTCCTAGGGCTCAGGTCCTCCGAGAGAGAGAAAGAAAGAGAGAATTAGAGAGAGCATACTTAAATGCACACAGGACACAGGATAAGACAGGAGAAGTACTCCAGATATAACAGACTGACCCTAGCCCCCCGACACATAAACTACTGCAGCATAAATACTGGAGGCTGGGACAGGAGGGGTCAGGAGACACTGTGGCCCTATCCGATGATACTCCCAGACAGAGCCAAACAGGCAGGATATAACCCCACCCACTTTGTCATAGCACAGCCCCCACACCACTAGGGGGATATCTTCAACCACCAACTTACCATCCTGAGACAAGGCCGAGTATAGCCCACAAAGATCTCCGCCACGGCACAACCCAAGGGGGGCGCCAACCCAGACAGGAAGATCACATCAGTGACTCAACCCACTCAAGTGATGCACCCCTCCTAGGGACGACATGGAAGAGCACCAGTAAGCCAGTGACTCAGCCCCTGTACAATGGTTAGAGGCAGAGAATCCCAGTGGAATAAGGGGAACCGGACAGGCAGAGACAGCAAGGGCGGTTCGATGCTCCAGAGCCTTTCCGTTCACCTTCACACTCCTGGGCCAGACTACACTCAATCATATAACCCACTGAAGAGATGAGTCTTCAGTAAATACTTAAAGGTTGAGACCGAGTAGGTCTCTATAGGAGAATGCCCTGCCTCCAACTGTTTGCTTAGAAATTATAGGGACAATTAGGAGGCCTGCGTCTTGTGACCGTAGCGTACGTGTAGGTATGTACGGCAGGACCAAATCAGAGAGATAGGTAGAGTAATATGATCAAATATTTTGGATCTAGTCAGGTTTCTAGCAGCCGTATTTAGCACTAACTGAAGAGTATTTAGTGCTTAATCCGGGTAGCCGGAAAGTAGAGCATTGCAGTAGTCTAACCTAGAAGTAACAAAAGCATGGATACATTTTTCTGAAAAGAGCCGTTCAATTCTACAACCACCTAAAAGGAAGCGATTCCCAAACCTTCCATAACAAAGCCATCACCTAAGCAAGCTGGTCCTGGGGCTCTGTTCACAAACACAAACAGACCCCACAGAGCCCCAGGACAGCAACACAATTAGACCCAACAAAATCATGACAAAACAAAATGATAATTACTTGACACATTGGAAATAAAATAAAAATTAAACTGAGCAAACTAGAATACTATTTGACCCTAAACAGAGAGTACAGTGGCAGAATACCTGACCACTGTGACTGACACAAACTAAAGGAAATCTTTGACTATGTGCAGACTCAGTGAGCATAGCCTTGCTATTGAGAAAGGCCGCCGTAGGCAGACCTGGCTCTCAAGCGAAGACAGGCTATGTGCACACTGCCCACAAAATGAGGTGGAAACTGAGCTGCACTTCCTAACCTCCTGCCAAATGTATGACCATATTAGAGACACATATTTCCTTCAGATTACACAGACCCACAAAAAAATTGAAAACAAATCCAATTTTGATAAATTCCCATATCTACTGGGTGATGTAGCACAGTGTGCAATCACAGTATGAAGATGTGTGACCTGTTGCCACAAGAAAAGGGCATTCAGTGCAGAACAAACACCACAACAATACAAACCATATGTATGTTTATTTACTTTTTACTTCAACTATTTGCACATCATTACATCACATAATATAACATTTGAAATGTCTTTATTCTTTTGGAACTTGTGTGAGTGTAATATTTACTGTTCATTTTTTATCGTGGTGCCCCAATATTGGGGTGGCATTGTAACCTAGTGGTTAGAGTGTTGGACTAGTAACTGAGAGGTTGCAAGATCAAATCCCAGAACTGACAAGGTAAAAATCTGTTGTTCTGCCCCTGAACAAGTCAGTTAAGAACAAATTCTTATTTTCAATGACGGCCTAGGAACAGTGGGTTAACTAGGAACGGCCACTGTTCAATGACGGCCTAGGAACGGCCACTGTTCAATGACGGCCTAGGAACGGCCACTGTTCAATGACGGCCTAGGAACGGCCACTGTTCCTAGGCTGTCATTGAAAATAATAATTTGTTCTTAACTGACTTGTTCAGAGGCAGAACGACAGATTTTTACCTTGTCAGTTCAATTTGTTCTTGCTTAGTTAAATAAAGGTAAAATAAATCAAATAAAATGTTTATTTCCCTGTTGTTTATCCATTTCACTTGCTTTGACCGGGCTGTTATGTGACGCGACTCCAAAGAAAAGCCTGTAAGATCCCCTGCTCTGAGCATTGTGTATGGACATTGGGCACACTTACACACACACACACACACACACACAGGCAGAGAGAGATAGGGAGGAAAGGATAGTATGTGTCTCATTTCAGAGAGGGCACTGGAAGTAGGACAGACAAAATAATGATAAAGAGAGAGAGAGGAGATAGAGAGGGAGCAAAAGGGAAAAAAGGAAAACCAGAGAGAGAGAAGGGAGAGAAGTTGGAGAGAGAGAAGGGAGAGAAGTTGGAGAGAGAGAGAAGGGAGAGAAGTTGGAGAGAGAGAGAAGGGAGAGAAGGTGGAGAGAGAGAGAAGGGAGAGAAGGTGGAGAGAGAGAGAAGGGAGAGAAGGTGGAGAGAGAGAGAAGGGAGAGAAGTTGGAGAGAGAGAGAAGGGAGAGAAGGTGGAGAGAGAGAGAAGGGAGAGAAGTTGGAGAGAGAGAGAGAAGGGAGAGAAGTTGGAGAGAGAGAGAAGGGAGAGAAGGTGGAGAGAGAGAAGGGAGAGAAGTTGGAGAGAGAGAGAAGGGAGAGAAGGTGGAGAGAGAGAGAAGGTGGAGAGAGAGAAGGGAGAGAAGGTGGAGAGAGAGAGAAGGGAGAGAAGTTAGAGAGAAGGGAGAGAAGTTGGAGAGAGAGAGAAGGGAGAGAAGTTGGAGAGAGAGAGAAGGGAGAGAAGGTGGAGAGAGAGAGAAGGGAGAGAAGGTGGAGAGAGAGAGAAGGGAGAGAAGGTGGAGAGAGAGAGAAGGGAGAGAAGGTGGAGAGAGAGAAGGGAGAGAAGGTGGAGAGAGAGAGAAGGGAGATAAGGTGGAGAGAGAGAGAAGGGAGAGAAGGTGGAGAGAGAGAGAAGGGAGAGAAGGTGGAGAGAGAGAGAAGGGAGAGAAGGTGGAGAGAGAGAGAAGGGAGATAAGGTGGAGAGAGAGAGAAGGGAAAGAAGGTGGAGAGAGAGAGAATGGAGATAAGGTGGAGAGAGAGAGAAGGGAGAGAAGGTGGAGAGAGAGAGAAGGGAGAGCATGAGAGCATTGTGTCACTGATTCTCCGCCCCTCGCCTCGAAGCAGCAGTAGCATAAAGAGAGGGAGAGAGAGAAGGAGGAAGAGAGCCCCAAGGAAAACAGAGATAAGGAGGAAGAGAGCCACAAGGAAAACAGAGAGAAGGAGGAAGAGAGCCACAAGGAAAACAGAGAGGAGGAAGAGAGCCACAAAGAAAACAATCAGAAGGAGCAAGCACTCGGCAGTGGGAAGGGAAAATGGAGCTTTGAGAAAGACCTCCTCCGGTCCTTCCTTTATTTATTCTCTCTGGCACAACCAGTCTCCCCTCTCTCGCTCTCTGTTAATCTGCCAGCCTTGTACAATTGTTCTGAGGAATTCTGACCATGCCTGGTGAGTGTTCTGTGTTCTGCTGCTTTTCACGTCACTCGCAGTGTGTGTGTGTGTGTGTGTGTGTGTGTGTGTGTGTGTGTGTGTGTGTGTGTGTGTGTGTGTGTGTGTGTGTGTGTGTGTGTGTGTGTGTGTGTGTGTGTGTGTGTGTGTGTGTGTGTGTGTGTGTGTGTGTGTGTGTGTGTGTTAGGGATGGCCTTTCAATGATGTGTTTATATCAGTATGTATGTGTGTATGGAAACAAATTAGGTACATAAAAGGGAGAAGGGGTTATATTGAGATCCCAAGCTTTATTCAAGGCTCCATCCTGTTTTGTGCGCTGTCCTCCCTCTTAATTCAATTCATTTCAATTAACTTCACTGGCATGGTAAAATATCATTTTAGGTTGCCAAATAAACCATCCAGGCACATAATAATTAAATGATCAATTTAATGGTCGTCTCTCTGATAGTTGCTTTAGAACTAGGTGTTACTGTGAACACAGTGTAGTGTATAGTACAGTGTTATTGAGCATGCACTAATCTGGAGTCAGCTCTTGTTTTGCTCTCATCTATTGTACTGTATAGGTAACATGAACCAACACCTTCTCGCTGTCTGATAGGGATGTGAGCTCTTAGGGATTTGAATGAGAGCTGCTGCTCTGTCACAGATATAGCATGAAGCAGAGAGAGAGAGAGAGAGAGAGGAGGCTCTGTGGTGTATGTAGGGGGCAGTCGTCAGCCTCTCCAGCCCAGCACTAACAGAAATCAGATGACTGGCCACCGCTGTGAGGTTACTGGTTGATTTGGGCTGCCGTTCTCGAACTCTTGACAGTATGAGGTCATTATTGCTGCCATGATGACCCGTTGACCCCTAGAAGGGTAACAGAGAGAATGCTATGGGTACCGCTGGAAAGGAGAGGAGAGTGACGACTAATTTCATTCACAGAGACATCTCTTTCATACATGAGAGGAGAGGAGAGGGGGAGATGATGGGAACTGCTACCGTTACTGGTTGAGGTAGTCCCCAATATCTGTCTGTTCCCTACTCTCTCTGTCCCAGTCTGTCTAGGGGGAGGGTTGAGGAAAGGGGAGGATTGAGGAAGGGGAAGGTAGAGGAGAGGAGAGGAGAGGAGAGGAGAGGAGAGGAGAGGAGAGGAGAGGAGAGGAGAGGAGAGGAGAGGAGAGGAGAGGAGAGGAGAGGAGAGGAGAGGAGAGGAAACTAAATGAGAGGTCAGCTGGTAGTGTTGTTTTCTGTGTTGCCCTCCAGACTATCATCAACATCGTCTGCCATTCACCACCAGCATAGTTTCACTCAGTGTTGTTTATCTCCAAATACAGATATATATTTACACTGGACGCTGCCCGACTACAGATCTATGTATGTGATGAATCTGTACAGTAGCTTACACATTAATCAGAGGGGAGACACTGTACATCTTAACTCAAATCAAATCAAATTGTATTTGTCACATGGGCTGAATATGCTTACTTACAAGCCCTTAACCAACAATGCAGTTTTAAGAAAAATAAGTGGAAAGTAAAAAATAGATAAGTAAAACATTTTAATAAAAAAACAAATAATTAAAGAGCAGCAGTAAAATAACAGTCGCAAGACTATTCAAGGGGGTACTGGGACAGAGTCAATGTGCGGGGGCACCGGATAGTCGAGGGATTTGAGGTAATATGTTCATGAAGCTGGAGTTAAAGTGACTATGTATAGATAATAAACAGAGAGTCCCAGCAGTATAAAAGAGGGAGGGGGGGGCAACGCAAAAAGTCTGGGTAGCCATTTGACTAGCTGTTTAGGAGAGTTATGGCTTGGGGGTAGAGCTGTTAAGAAGTCTTTTGGCCACTTGGCGCTCAGGTACCGCTTTCCGTGCAGTAGCAGAGAGAACAATCTATGACTAGGGTGACTGGAGTCTATGACAATTTTTAGGGCCTTCCTCTGACACAGCCTGTTACAGAGGTACTAAGGTCCTGAGTGTCAGGAAGCTTGGCCCTAATGATGTACTGGGCCGTACGCACTACACTCTGTAGTACCTTGCGGTAGGAAGCTGAGCAGTTGCCATACCAGACAGTGATGCAACCAGTCAAGAAGCTCTCGATGGTGCAGCTGTAGAACCTTTTGAGGATCTGAGGACCCATGCCAAATCTTTCCAGTCTCCTGAGGGGGAATAGGCTTTGTCATGCTCTCTTCACGACTGTCTTGGTGTGCTTGGACCATGATAGTTTGTTGATGATGTGTACACCAAGGGACTTGAAGCTCTCAACCTGCTCCACTACAGCCCTGTCGATGAGAATAGGGGTGTGCTTGGTCCTCCTTTTCCTGTTGTCCACAATCATCTCCTTTGTCTTGATCACGTTGAGGGAGAGGTTGTTAATTCTGGCACCACACGGCCAGGTCTCTGACCTCCTCCCTATAGGCTGTCTCATCGTTGTTGGTGATTAGGCCTACCACTGTTGTGTCATTGGCAAACTTTTTAAATTTTTTATAATATGTTTATTATTTTACAATAAAAAATCAAATAAAAAAGGCAATACTAACAATGACATTCATTGTACTGTTGAATGGGATGGCCAATTTAGAGGACAAAACTAAACTTAACTCACACATACACAAAATAAAACAAAATCCTATTAGGTGGTACATGTATAAGAAGACAGCATATAGTCATTACAAGCAGTGTGGTTAAGCCAAAAATAAATATTGAGTGGAGTACAGCACAGAGTAGCAGCAGATCATCAACCCAGTTATGAAGCGGGACTCGACCATTTATCCAGTATCGGCTGCCATATTTTGTAAAACATTGGACTTCTATTGGAGGTATTGTATTGAATCTTTTCCATATGTATTACATTCCCTAAATCCCGTAACCACATTTCAAAGGTAGGTACAGTCTCCAGTTTCCAAAATTGCAATATGAGCCTATTGGCTAATAGAGTACAAAGAGAGACAGCTTTCCCTTCGTGGTTATTCCCATCAACTGTACCAAACAGAGCGGTCAATGGGTCTGGTGCTAGAACTCCGGCAAACTTAATGATGGTGATGTAGTCGTGCCTGGCCATGCAGTCATGAGTGAACAGCGATTAGAGGAGGGGACTGAGCATGCACCCTTGAGGGGCCCCTGTAATGAGGATCAGCGTGGCAGATGTGATGTTACCTACCCTTACCACCTGGGAGCAGCTGTCAGGAAGTCCAGGATCCAGTTGCAGAGGGAGGTGATTAGTCCCAGGATCCTTAGCTTGGTGATGAGCTTTGAGGGTACTATGGTGTTGAACACTGAGCTGTAGCCAATGAATAGCATTCTCACATAAGTGTTCCTTTTGTCCATCTGGGAAAGGGCAGTGTGGAGTGCAATAGAGATTTCATCATTTGTGGATCTGTTGGGGCGGTATGCAGATTGGGGTGGGTCTAGGGCTTCTGGGATGATGGTGTTGATGTGAGCCATGACCAGCCTTTCAAAACACTTCATGGCTACAGACGTGAGTGCTACAGGTCAGTAGTCATTTAGGCAGGTTACCTTAGTGTTCTTTGGCACAGAGACTATGATGGTCTGCTTGAAACATGTTGGTAGATGTATTACAGACTCAGTAATTTAAAGACAGCTTTAAAATGTCAGTGAAGACACGTGCCATTTGATCAGCGCATACTCGGAGTACAAGTCCTGGTAATCCCTCTGGCCCTGCGGCCTTGTGAATGTTACTCACATCGGCTATGGAGAGCGTGATCACACAGTCATCCGGAACAGCTGATGCTCTCATGCATGCATCAGTGTTGCTTTCCCCCAAAGCGAACATAGAAGTAATTCAGCCCATATGGTAGGCTTGTGTCACTGGGCAGCTCGTGGCTGTGCTTCCCTTTGTAGTCTGTAATAGTTTGCAAGCCTTGCCATATCCAACTAGTGTCGGAGCTGGTGTCGTGCGATACAATTTTAGTGCTATATGGACGCATTGCCTGTTTGTTGGTTCGTCGGAGGGCATAGCGGGATTTCTTATAAGCTTCCGGGTTAGAGTCCTGCTCCTTGAAAGCAGCAGCTCTTGCCCTTAGCTCGGTGCAGATGTAGCCTGTAATCCATGGCTTCTGGTTGGGAAATGTACGTACGGTCACTGTGGGGACAACGTCGTCAATCCACATATTGATGAAGCCGGTGACTGAGGTGTTGTACTCCTCAATGCCATTGGATGAATCCCAGAACATATTCCAGTCTGTGCTAACAAAACAGTCCTTAGCATCTGCGTCATCTGACCACTTTTTGACTGAGTCACTGGTGCTTACTGATTTAGTTTTTGCTTGTAAGCAGGAATCAGGAGGATAGAATTATGGTCAGATTTGCCAAATGGAGGGCGAGGGAGAGCTTTGTACTCGTCTCTGTGTGGAGTAAAGGCGGCCTTGAGGTTTTTTTCCCCTCTGATTGCACATTTAACATGCTGGTAAGTTTCCCTGCATTAAGTCCCCGGCCACCAGGAGCGCCGCCTCTGGATGAGCATTTTCCTGTTTGCTTATGGCCTTATATAGCTCATTGAGTGCTGTCTTAGTGCCAACATCAGTTTGTGGTGGTATACAGACAGCTACGAAAAATATAGATGAAAACTCTTTTGGAAAATAGTGTGGTCTACAGCTTATCATGAGATACTCTTCCTCAGGCGGGCAAAACCTTGAGACTGTACACGTCACTCCTTGTCTTACCGGAGACAGCTGTTCTATCTTGCCGATGTTGTATGTCACAGGGTTTTGGGCCCTGTCGGGTGTCTGAAATAATTCCTTTGCGTCTGACTCATTAAAGAAATGTACAGTGTACAGTGACATGTTTAACTAATTGTTGGAAGTTGCATGTGCGTGCATGTGCACATGCGTGTGTGTGTGCGTGTGCATGCAAGCGCATGTACAATGGCTTGCGAAAGTATTCACCCCCCTTTACATTTTTCCTATTTTGTTTCCTTACAACCTGGAATTAAAATTGATTTTTTGGGGGGGGGGTGTATCATTTGATTTACACAATATTCCTACCACTTTGAAGATGCAAAATATTTTTTATTGTGAAACAAACAAGAAATAAGACCAAAATAATGGAAAACTTGAGCGTTCATAACTATTCACCCTGCCAAAGTCAATAGTTTGTAGAGCCACCTTTTTCAGCAATTACAGCTCCAAGTCTCTTGGGTTATGTATCTATAAGCTTGGCACATCTAGCCACTTGGATTTTTCCCGTTCTTCAAGGCAAAACTACTTCAGCTCCTTCAAATTTGATGGGTTACGCTAGTGTACAGCAATCTTTAAGTCATACCACATATTCTCAATGGGATTGAGGTCTGGGCTTTGACTAGGCCATTCCAAGACATTTAAATGTTTTCCCTTAAACCACTCGAGTGTTGCTTTAGCAGTATGCTTAGGGTCATTGTCCTGCTGGAAGGTGAACCTGTGTCCCAGTCTCAAATCTCCGGAAGACTGAAACAGGTATCCTTCAAGAATTTCCCTGTATTTAGCGCTATCCATCATTACTTCAATTCTGACCAGTTTCCCAGTCCCTGCCGATGAAAAACATCCCCACAGCATGATGCTGCCACCACCATGCTTCACAGTGGAGATGGGATTCTCGGGGTGATGAGAGCTGTTGGGTTTGCACCAGACATAGCGTTTTCTTTGATGGCCAAAAAGCTACATTTTAGTCTCATCTGACACATCTACTTTCTTCCATATGTTTGGGGAGTCTCCCATATGCGTTTTGGCGAACACCAAACGTGTTTGCTCATTTTTTCCTTTAACTTCTTATGGTATAGGGGACGCTTGCATCCCACTTGGCCAAAAGCCATGGAAAATGCAGCGCGGCAAATTCAAATAAAATAATATAAAAATCTAACTTTCATTAAATCACACATGTAAGATACTAAATTAAAGCTACACTCGTTGTGAATCCAGCCAACATGTCAGATTTAAAAAAGGCTTTTCGGCGAAAGCATAAGAAGCTATTATCTGATGATAGCACAACAGTAAACAAAGAGGGTAGCATATTTCCACCCTGCAGGCGCTGCACAATACGCAGAAATAAAATATAAAACATGCCTTACCTTTGACGAGCTTCTTTTGTTGGCACTCCGATATGTCCCATAAACATCACAATTGGTCCTTTTGTTCGATTAATTCCGTCCATATATATCCAAAATGTCAATTTATTTGCCGCGTTTGATCCAGAAAAAAAACAGCTTCCAAATTGCGCAACGTCACTACAAAATATTTCAAAAGTTGCCTGTAAACTTTGCCAAAACATTTCAAACTACTTTTGTAATACAACTTTAGGTATTTTTTAACGTTAATACATCGATCAAATTGAAGACGGGTCTATCTGTGTTCAATACAGGAAGACAACAAACCAAGCTACTTTTCAAGTCTTGCGCAACTCTCAACAGTGTTACGCAGTTCCTAGATGGCCGTACTTCTTCATTACACAAATGAATAACCTCAACTAAATTCCAAAGACTGGTGACATCCAGTGGAAGCGGTAGGAACTGAAAACAAAAATAATTAATAGTAATAAGAAATATCGTTTCCCAATGAGAACCCACTGAACAGACAGAGACCTAAAAAAAGAGATTCTGAACAGTTAGTCCTCTGGGTTTTGCCTGCTACATAAGTTCTGTTATACTCACAGACATGATTCAAACCGTTTTAGAAACTTCAGAGTGTTTTCTATCCAAATCTACTAATGCATATCTTCTATGCATATCTTATATTCTTGGCATGAGTAGCAGGAAGTTGAAATCGGGCATGCTATTTATCCAAAAGTGAAAATGCTGCCCCCTATACCTTAAGAACAGGGCTCCGGGCAGCCGAGCGGAAATGGAGGAAAACTCGCCTCCCTGCGGACCTGGCATCCTTTCACTCCCTCCTCTCTACATTTTCCTCTTCTGTCTCTGCTGCTAAAGCCACTTTCTACCACTCTAAATTCCAAGCATCTGCCTCTAACCCTAGGAAGCTCTTTGCCACCTTCTCCTCCCTCCTGAATCCTCCTCCCCCTCCCCCCCCTCCTCCCTCTCTGCAGATGACTTCGTCAACCATTTTGAAAAGAAGGTCGACGACATCCGATCCTCGTTTGCTAAGTCAAACGACACCGCTGGTTCTGCTCACACTGCCCTACCCTGTGCTCTGACCTCTTTCTCCCCTCTCTCTCCAGATGAAATCTCGCGTCTTGTGACGGCCGGCCGCCCAACAACCTGCCCGCTTGACCCTATTCCCTCCTCTCTTCTCCAGACCATTTCCGGAGACCTTCTCCC
Organism: Oncorhynchus nerka; assembly: GCF_034236695.1. Lineage (NCBI taxonomy): Eukaryota > Metazoa > Chordata > Actinopteri > Salmoniformes > Salmonidae > Oncorhynchus > Oncorhynchus nerka. The sequence goes on from NC_088399.1 coordinate 24,085,439, forward strand.
TTACCTCACCTCGCTCATCAACTCATCCCTGACCGCTGGCTACGTCCCTTCTGTCTTCAAGAGAGCGAGAGTTGCACCCCTTCTGAAAAAACCTACACTCGATCCCTCCGATGTCAACAACTACAGACCAGTATCCCTTCTTTCTTTTCTCTCCAAAACTCTCGAACGTGCCGTCCTTGGCCAGCTCTCCCGCTATCTCTCTCAGAATGACCTTCTTGATCCAAATCAGTCAGGTTTCAAGACTCGTCATTCAACTGAGACTGCTCTTCTCTGTATCACGGAGGCCCTCCGCACTGCTAAAGCTAACTCTCTCTCCTCTGCTCTCATCCTTCTAGACCTATCGGCTGCCTTCGATACTGTGAACCATCAGATCCTCCTCTCCACCCTCTCCGAGTTGGGCATCTCCGGCGCGGCCCACGCTTGATTGCGTCCTACCTGACAGGTCGCTCCTACCAGGTGGCGTGGCGAGAATCTGTCTCCTCACCACGCTCTCACCACTGGCGTCCCCCAGGGCTCTGTTCTAGGCCCTCTCCTATTCTCGCTATACACCAAGTCACTTGGCTCTGTCATAACCTCACATGGTCTCTCCTATCATTGCTATGCAGACGACACACAATTAATCTTCTCCTTTCCCCCTTCTGATGACCAGGTGGCGAATCGCATCTCTGCATGTCTGGCAGACATATCAGTGTGGATGACGGATCACCACCTCAAGCTGAACCTCGGCAAGACGGAGCTGCTCTTCCTCCCGGGAAGGACTGCCCGTTCCATGATCTCGCCATCACGGTTGACAACTCCATTGTGTCCTCCTCCCAGAGCGCTAAGAACCTTGGCGTGATCCTGGACAACACCCTGTCGTTCTCAACTAACATCAAGGCGGTGGCCCGTTCTTGTAGGTTCATGCTCTACAACATCCGCAGAGTACGACCCTGCCTCACACAGGAAGCAGCGCAGGTCCTAATCCAGGCACTTGTCATCTCCCGTCTGGATTACTGCAACTCGCTGTTGGCTGGGCTCCCTGCCTGTGCCATTAAACCCCTACAACTCATCCAGAACGCCGCAGCCCGTCTGGTGTTCAACCTTCCCAAGTTCTCTCACGTCACCCCGCTCCTCCGCTCTCTCCACTGGCTTCCAGTTGAAGCTCGCATCCGCTACAAGACCATGGTGCTTGCCTACGGAGCTGTGAGGGGAACGGCACCTCAGTACCTCCAGGCTCTGATCAGGCCCTACACCCAAACAAGGGCACTGCGTTCATCCACCTCTGGCCTGCTCGCCTCCCTACCACTGAGGAAGTACAGTTCCCGCGCAGCCCAGTCAAAACTGTTCGCTGCTCTGGCCCCCCAATGGTGGAACAAACTCCCTCACGACGCCAGGACAGCGGAGTCAATCACCACCTTCCGGAGACACCTGAAACCCCACCTCTTTCAGGAATACCTAGGATAGGATAAAGTAATCCTTCTCACCCCCCCCCCCCCCTTAAAAGATTTAGATGCACTATTGTAAAGTGGCTGTTCCACTGGATGTCTTAAGGTGAACGCACCAATTTGTAAGTCGCTCTGGATAAGAGCGTCTGCTAAATGACTTAAATGTAATGTAAATGTAAGAAGTTAAGCAATGGCTTTATTCTGTCCACTCTTCCGTAAAGCCCAGCTCTGAGGAGTGTACGGCTTAAAGTGGTCCTATGGACAAATACTCCAATCTCAGCTGTGGAGCATTACAGCTCCTTCAGGGTTATCTTTGGTCTCTTTGTTGCCTCTCTGATTAATGCCCTCCTTGCCTGGTCTGTGAGTTTTGGTGGGTGGCCCTCTCTTGGCAGGTTTGTTGTGGTGCCATATTCTTTCCATTTTTTAATAATGAATATAATGGTGCTACGTGGGATGTTGAAAGTTTCATATATTTTTTTAGAGCTCAACCCTGATCTGTACTTCTCCACAACTTTGTCCCTGTCCTGTTTGGAGAGCGCCTTGGTCTTCATGGTGCAGCTTGCTTGGTCGTTCCCCTTGCTTAGTGGTGTTGCAGACCCTGGGGCCTTTCAGAACAGGTGTATATATACTGAGATCATGTGACACTTAGGTTGCACACAGGTGGACTTTATTGAACTAATTATGTGACTGCTGAAGGTAATTGGTTGCACCAGATCGTATTAAGGGGCTTCATTGCAAAGGGGTTGAATACATATGAATGCACCACTTTTCTTTTGTTGTTGTTTTTTTAAACAAGTCATTTTTTTCATTTCACTTCACTAATTTGGACTATTTTGTGTATGTCCGTTACATGAAATCCAAATAAAAATATATTTAAAGTACATGTTTTAATGCAACAAAATAGGAAAAGCACCAAGGGGTGCAAGGCACTGTATGTGTTCACAAGAGTGTATGTATATGAGTGTGTGTGCACATGTGTGTTTGTTTACCAATGTAGAGACAGTGAGATCTCGCTAACCCACAGTCAAGTTAGAAAATGGGAGAATGAGAGGAAGAGCCGTCAGTCATTTTCACAACCTTACACATACAGTGACAGAATGAGCACAGGGAGAGAGGGTGTGAACATGGGGAGACGTGGATATTAGAGAGGGAGAGTGAAGGAGAGAAGAAAGCAAAGAAAATGGATTGGAGATGAAGAGTTGAAAGGAGAGAGTACCATTGTTCATGTTTTGGTAAATAGACTACAACGTTTTATTTGTCACATACACAGTGACATGCTTAACTTGCATGTTCTAAGAAAGGAAGCTATATACAGGGTCAGTGCCATTTTAAAATGAAATGATAGATGTCAAGAGAGAGGGGGGATTAAAGAGGGAGCGCGGTATGAGAGGAGGGC
>NC_088399.1:24458258-24500758 GCF_034236695.1 Oncorhynchus nerka
TACTGACCCCTCTCACTCTGATCCCTCCTCTCTTCCTACTGACACCTCTCACTCTGATCCCTCCTCTCTTCCTACTGACACCTCTCACTCTGATCCCTCCTCTCTTCCTACTGACCCCTCTCACTCTGATCCCTCCTCTCTTCCTACTGACCACTCTCACTCTGATCCCTCCTCTCTTCCTACTGACCCCTCTCACTCTGATCCCTCCTCTCTTCCTACTGACCCCTCTCACTCTGATCCCTCTCTTCCTACTGACCCCTCTCACTCTGATCCCTCCTCTCTTCCTACTGACACCTCTCACTCTGATCCCTCCTCTCTTTTCTCACTGACCACTCTCACTCTGATCCCTCCTCTCTTCCTACTGACACCTCTCACTCTGATCCCTCCTCTCTTCCTACTGACACCTCTCACTCTGATCCCTCCTCTCTTCCTACTGCCCCCTCTCACTCTGATCCCTCCTCTCTTCCTACTGACCACTCTCACTCTGATCCCTCCTCTCTTCCTACTGACCCCTCTCACTCTGATCCCTCCTCTCTTCCTACTGACCCCTCTCACTCTGATCCCTCTCTTCCTACTGACCCCTCTCACTCTGATCCCTCCTCTCTTCCTACTGACACCTCTCACTCTGATCCCTCCTCTCTTTTCTCACTGACCACTCTCACTCTGATCCCTCCTCTCTTTCAACTGACCACTCTCACTCTGATCCCTCCTCTCTTCCTACTGACCCCTCTCACTCTGATCCCTCCTCTCTTCCTACTGACACCTCTCACTCTGATCCCTCCTCTCTTCCTACTGACCCCTCTCACTCTGATCCCTCCTCTCTTCCTACTGACACCTCTCACTCTGATCCCTCCTCTCTTCCTACTGACCACTCTCACTCTGACTCCTCCTCTCTTCCTACTGACCCCTCTCACTCTGATCCCTCCTCTCTTTTGAATGACTACTCTCACTCTGATCCCTCCTTTCTTCCTACTGACCCCTCTCACTCTGATCCTTCCTCTCTTTTGAATGACCACTCTCACTCTGATCCCTCCTCTCTTCTTACTGACCCCACTCACTCTGATCCCTCCTCTCTTCCTACTGACCACTCTCACACCAATCCCTCCTCTCTTTTTGAATGACCACTCTCACTCTGACCCCTCCTCTCTTCCTACTGACCCCTCTCACTCTGATCCCTCCTCTCTTTTGAATGACTACTCTCACTCTGATCCCTCCTCTCTTTCAACTGACACCTCTCACTCTGATCCCTCCTCTCTTCCTACTGACACCTCTCACTCTGATCCCTCCTCTCTTTTGAATGACACCTTTCACTCTGATCCCTCCTCTCTTTCAACTGACCACTCTCACACTGATCCCTCCTCTCTTCCTACTGATCCCTCTCACTCTGATCCCTCCTCTCTTTTGAATGACCACTCTCACACTGATCCCTCCTCTCTTTTGAATTACCACTCTCACACTGATCCCTCCTCTCTTTTGAATGACCACTCTCATACCGATCCCTCCTCTTTTTTTGAATGACCACTCTCACACCGATCCCTCCTCTCTTTTTGAATGACCACTCTCACTCTGACCCCTCCTCTCTTCCTACTGACCCCTCTCACTCTGATCCCTCCTCTCTTCCTACTGACCCCTCTCACTCTGATCCCTCCTCTCTTCCTACTGACCACTCTCACACCGATCCCTCCTCTCTTTTTGAATGACCACTCTCACTCTGACCCCTCCTCTCTTCCTACTGACCCCTCTCACTCTGATCCCTCCTCTCTTCCTACTGACCCCTCTCACTCTGATCCCTCCTCTCTTCCTACTGACCCCTCTCACACCGATCCCTCCTCTCTTTTGAATGACCACTCTCACTCTGACCCCTCCTCTCTTCCTACTGACCCCTCTCACTCTGATCCCTCCTCTCTTCCTACTGACCCCTCACTCTGATCCCTCCTCTCTTCCTACTGACCACTCTCACACCGATCCCTCCTTTCTTTTTGAATGACCACTCTCACTCTGATCCCTCCTCTCTTCCTACTGACCACTCTCACACCGATCCCTCCTCTCTTTTTGAATGACCACTCTTACTCTGATCCCTCCTCTCTTCCTACTGACCCCTCTCACTCTGATCCCTCCTCTCTTCCTACTGACCCCTCTCACTCTGATCCCTCCTCTCTTTTGAATGACCACTCTCACTCTGATCCCTCCTCTCTTCCTACTGACCACTCTCACTCTGATCCTTCCTCTCTTTTGAATGACCACTCTCACTCTGATCCCTCCTCTCTTCCTACTGACCCCACTCACTCTGATCCCTCCTCTCTTCCTACTGACCACTCTCACTCTGATCCCTCCTCTCTTTTGAATGACCACTCTCACTCTGATCCCTCCTCTCTTCCTACTGACCCCTCTCACTCTGATCCCTCCTCTCTTCCTACTGACCCCTCTCACTCTGATCCCTCCTCTCTTCCTACTGACCCCTCTCACTCTGATCCCTCCTCTCTTCCTACTGACCCCTCTCACTCTGATCCCTCCTCTCTTCCTACTGACCCCTCTCACTCTGATCCCTCCTCTCTTCCTACTGACCCCTCTCACTCTGATCCCTCTCTTCCTACTGACCCCTCTCACTCTGATCCCTCCTCTTCCTACTGACCCTCTCACTCTGATCCCTCCTCTCTTTTCCTACTGACACCTCTCACTCTGATCCCTCCTCTCTTCCTACTGACACCTCTCACTCTGATCCCTCCTCTCTTCCTACTGACACCTCTCACTCTGATCCCTCCTCTCTTCCTACTGCCCCCTCTCACTCTGATCCCTCCTCTCTTCCTACTGACCCTCTCACTCTGATCCCTCCTCTCTTCCTACTGACCACTCTCACTCTGATCCCTCCTCTCTTCCTACTGACCCCTCTCACTCTGATCCCTCCTCTCTTCCTACTGACCCCTCTCACTCTGATCCCCCTCTCTTCCTACTGACCCCTCTCACTCTGATCCCTCCTCTCTTTTCCTACTGACACTCTCTCACTCTGATCCCTCCTCTCTTTTCTCACTGACCACTCTCACTCTGATCCCTCCTCTCTTCCAACTGACCCTCTCACTCTGATCCCTCCTCTCTTCCTACTGACCCCTCTCACTCTGATCCCTCCTCTCTTCCTACTGACACCTCTCACTCTGATCCTCCTCTCTTCCTACTGACCCCTCTCACTCTGATCCCTCCTCTCTTCCTACTGACACCTCTCACTCTGATCCCTCCTCTCTTCCTACTGACCCTCTCTCACTCTGACTCCTCCTCTCTTCCTACTGACCCCTCTCACTCTGATCCCTCCTCTCTTTTGAATGACTACTCTCACTCTGATCCCTCCTTTCTTCCTACTGACCCCTCTCACTCTGATCCCTCCTCTCTTTTGAATGACCACTCACTCTGATCCCTCCTCTCTTCTTACTGACCCCACTCACTCTGATCCCTCCTCTCTTTGAATGACCACCTTTCACCAATCCCTCCTCTCTTTCAACTGACCACTCTCACACTGATCCCTCCTCTCTTCCTACTGACACCTCTCACTCTGATCCCTCCTCTCTTTTGAATGACACTTTCACACTGATCCCTCCTCTCTTTCAACTGACCACTCTCACACTGATCCCTCCTCTCTTCCTACTGACCACTCTCACTCTGATCCCTTCTCTCTTTTTTGAATGACCACTCTCACACTGATCCCTCCTCTCTTTTGAATTACCACTCTCACACTGATCCCTCCTCTCTTTTGAATGACCCCTCTCACTCTGATCCCTTCTCTCTTTTTGAATGACCCCTCTCACACCGATCCCTCCTCTCTTTTGAATGACCACTCTCACTCTGACCCCTCCTCTCTTCCTACTGACCCCTCTCACTCTGATCCCTCCTCTCTTCCTACTGACCCCTCACTCTGATCCCTCCTCTCTTCCTACTGACCACTCTCACACCGATCCCTCCTTTCTTTTGAATGACCACTCTCACTCTGATCCCTCCTCTCTTCCTACTGACCACTCTCACACCGATCCCTCCTCTCTTCCTACTGACCCCTCTCACTCTGATCCCTCCTCTCTTTTGAATGACCACTCTCACTCTGATCCCTCCTCTCTTCCTACTGACCACTCTCACTCTGATCCTTCCTCTCTTTTGAATGACCACTCTCACTCTGATCCCTCCTCTCTTCCTACTGACCCCACTCACTCTGATCCCTCCTCTCTTCCTACTGACCACTCTCACACCGATCCCTCCTCTCTTTTTGAATGACCACTCTCACTCTGACCCCTCCTCTCTTCCTACTGACCCCTCTCACTCTGATCCCTCCTCTCTTCCTACTGACCCCTCTCACACCGATCCCTCCTCTCTTTTGAATGACCACTCTCACTCTGACCCCTCCTCTCTTCCTACTGACCCCTCTCACTCTGATCCCTCCTCTCTTCCTACTGACCCCTCACTCTGATCCCTCCTCTCTTCCTACTGACCACTCTCACACCGATCCCTCCTTTCTTTTTGAATGACCACTCTCACTCTGATCCCTCCTCTCTTCCTACTGACCACTCTCACACCGATCCCTCCTCTCTTCCTACTGACCCCTCTCACTCTGATCCCTCCTCTCTTTTGAATGACCACTCTCACTCTGATCCCTCCTCTCTTCCTACTGACCACTCTCACTCTGATCCTTCCTCTCTTTTGAATGACCACTCTCACTCTGATCCCTCCTCTCTTCCTACTGACCCCACTCACTCTGATCCCTCCTCTCTTCCTACTGACCACTCTCACACCGATCCCTCCTCTCTTTTTGAATGACCACTCTCACTCTGACCCCTCCTCTCTTCCTACTGATCCCTCTCACTCTGATCCCTCCTCTCTTTTGAATGGCCACTCTCACTCTGATCCCTCCTCTCTTCCTACTGACCCCTCTCACTCTGATCCCTCCGCTCTTTTGAATGACCACTCTCACTCTGATCCCTCCTCTCTTCCTACTGACCACTCTCACTCTGATCCCTCCTCTCTTCCTACTGACCCCTCTCACTCTGATCCCTCCTCTCTTTCAACTGACCCGTCTCACTGTTTTCCATCCTTTCTTTCTCTACTCTCCTCCCCCCTCTTCTAGACTCTATTTGTGTCCCCCTCTTTGCTCTCCTGTCTATATATATCTGACCTTTGCCCTGACCAGGCAGACAGAGTACTGCTCCTCAAATTGTCGTCTCTGAGCAGTAATCCCTGACAACAGGTGCTGAACCAACACACATCACCTCCCGGAAAAAAACACACACACACACACACACACACACACACACACACACACTTGCATGAAGAAATGAACACACACCCTGCCTGACTCTCACACAAAAACACTCACACAAAAACATCAGTGTTTTCTTAGGGAGAGCTGTGGCTGCCATTGATGCTAGCTAGAGTCTAGAGCTCTTCTTTAGGCAGACATGGGTTTTGTGGCCTTGAACCTAGTGTAGTGTCCTATTCTCGTCTAATATATCTGACCAGGCAGCTCATAAGGATTCTTTCCATCATTCCAGAACCCTAGGGCTGATTAGGGCTGTGTTTGGAACACTCACAAAATCGCTTGACTTGACACAACTGTGGGAAGTATTGGAGTCAACATGGGCCAGCATCCCTGTGGAATGTTTTCGACACCTTGTAGAGTCCATCCCCCAACGAATTGAGGCAGCCGTAGCCGATGTTGTGTCGGCATTAGAATGTGTGAGAATAGAGCACTAGCCCAGGCTATAGTGCACTAAACCACGTATAATCTCCCGTGGACAGTACCTACAGTAAACATAACTGGTACAGTACACCTGTCGGCATAATATGGGATGCGAGCAACATTAGTTCTGGGGTTTGGGTTTTCATCACTGTTTATTTGGACATATCAGAATTGGGTGAAGGCGGTGCTTAAATTGCTTTACTTCGGCGGATGATAACCACCGGTGAAAATATCAGAAGGGGGTGGGAGGGATTGACTGAGATTTTCCTTTTGTGAGAGTGGAGACAAAACGGAAATCTCCATTTCTAACACACTTCCCCCTAGAACCTAATCGAGCAGCTGACCAAATGACGTAACATTTTTGTTCTGGGTTAAGTGAGATTAAACCACGACTAATCCAGTTAGGCGTTTGTTAGGCCACTAGTCCATGTTATGTCTGCCGTAGTAAGCAGGGCTGTCGGGGGGGTTGAGGGCTGATCGTGAGGCTGAGCCGTTGGAGGTGGAGGTGAGCTCCATGGTTGTCTGGGTGATAGGGGGGCTGGCTGGCTGCTCTGCCCCACAGCGCTCCTCCTCAGTGGGCTGCAGAACTGTTGACATACTGGTCTCCATCCGGCTGGCCCGGTACACACTCATCTGGAAACAGAGATAATTGGGACAGAACCAAAAAATACACACTCATACTAGTAACTGAAAGGTTGCAAGATCGAATCCCAGAGCTGTCGTTCTGTCCCTGAACAAGGCAGTTAACCCACTGTTCCTAGGCCGTCATTGAAAATAATAATTTGTTCTTAACTGACTTGCCTAGTTAAATAAACAATACACACACCCAGAAAGAAGAGGGAATCTATACACACCTGGGTCTGTAGGTAGCGGGTGGACTTGAGTTCCAGTCCCTCGTAGGAGGCGGCAGGAACACACGGACACCAACAGAACACCTGCTGAAAGCCTGCCCTGAATCTGAACAGAGAGAGGGTTGAGAGAGAAAGAGGGAGAGAGGGGGGAGTGAGAGAGAGAGCGAGCGAGCGAGAGAGAGATGGGGAGAGAGAGAAGGAGAGACTAATGGGTCAAATGTGTGTGTGTGTGTGTGTGTGTGTGTGTGTGTGTGTGTGTGTGTGTGTGTGTGTGTGTGTGTGTGTGTACATGCCTGTTGTGTTTGCGCTTGTGTGTGTACCACAGGAGGCTGGTGAGGAGAGGACATATAATATTATGGAATGGAGTGAATGGAATGGTATCAAAGACCATGTGTTTGATGTGTTTGGTACCACTCCTATCAATCCATTCTAGCCATTAGTATGAGCCCATCCTCCACAATGAAGGTGCCACCAGCCACCTGTGGTGTGTACAGTCACCTACCTGTCATTGAGACAGCAGTAGATGATAGGGTTGTACATGGTGGAGCTCATGGCCAACCACAGAACAGCCAGGTAGACCTGCTGGATGTAGCGCCACTCAAACAGCTGCATGGGGTCAGGGTGGAACTGCTGGAGCAGGAAGTAGATGTGGTAAGGCAGCCAGCACACTGCAAACGTACACACCACCACGATCATCATCTTCACGACCTAGAGAGAAGGAGGGGGAGGGAGGGACAGTTGAAAGCAATTTAGGGATTTGCCTAAGAATATTCACTTAAGAGGTTCCCTGCTGTGTGTAAGCATGCATGAGTGTGTGTACTGAGAGGTATTGTGTCCTGCCTGTGAGCTTGTGTGTGTGTGTGTGTGTGTGTGTGTGTGTGTGTGTGTGTGTGTGTGTGTGTGTGTGTGTGTGTGTGTGTGTGTGTGTGTGTGTGTGTGTGTGTACCTTGCGTTTGGCGATTAGCTGCTCTCGGTAACGGTGGGTGGAGTCTCCAGGGATAGTCCCCGCCCACAGGGACGAGCCCACCACCAGGTAGGCACATCCCATAATGCACAGCGGCAGGAAGTAGTACAGCAACACCACAGACACAGAGTACCTACACAGACAGACACACACACACACACACACACACACGCACTAATGAGATTGTTAGACTGGGGTCTCAGGTCTCGTCTAGTCAACCCTGTTCTGATTTGATTCCTTATCTCTGCCTCCGAACGTACGTACACAAACACAATGTCTGCTGATCCCTTATCAGTCTTGCTACAGGGAGTAGCGGCCCAGAAGATCAGCTCTCACTGAAAGATGTGAAATCAATTTACTGAGGAAGACAGAAGAGAGAGGCCTAAATCAAGCCCTAGCCCCTAACTCCTAACATCAGACGAACTACAGGGACTCAGCTGCTTATGGAAATGACTTTAATTCCCCTGAACACCTGAGACTAATGGTAATACTAAATAACACACACACACACAGGGGAGAGCATGGGTAGGTGGAGAGAGAGAAACACAGAGAATGAGTGATAGAGAGAAGGAGAAAATGTCGGGACAGAGAGAGAGAACTGTGAAACGAGTGAGGCTGGGATTCAATCCGATTGAGGGCTATAGGCATTACGACTTTTAAAGGGAATTTCAGATTGTGCAGCATATGCAATGTTTTCCTGAGAATGGGATCTCCATGAACGAGGGGATCATTGCCTTTAAAATTTGCTATGCTTATAACCTGCGATCAGATTGAATCCGGGCCTTAGAGAACTAGGAAAATGTCAGGACCATAACGACAAATAATTAGTAGGGCTGTCAAACAATTCAAATAATTAATCGAGTTAAAGGCATTAGTTAATTGCCCTAAATTTTGCCCTAAAGAAAAATATATATATTTAAAAAGCAGTGCATTGAGTTACAGGCATAATATGCATTGAAGGGACGGAAACACCAAATGATCTACATGAGAATGTTTTAATAGCATTTTCACCATAAACATCACGCAAGACACGAATATAGCTACAGCTATTAATACTCCTATGCTTCAGTAGGCCTACTCCCTCTTATCAATGTTTCAGTAGTCTACTCCCTCTTATTAATGTTTCAGTAGACCTATTCCCTCTTATCAATGTTTCAGTAGTCTACTCCCTCTTCTCAATGTTTCAGTAGTCTACTCCCTCTTATCAATGTTTCAGTAGGCCTACTCCCTCTTATTAATGTTTCAGTAGTCTACTCCCTCTTATCAATGTTTCAGTAGTCTACTCCCTCTTATCAATGTTTCAGTAGTCTACTCCCTCTTATCAATGTTTCAATAGCCCTACTCCCTCTTATCAATGTTTCAGTATGTCTACTCCCTCTTATTAATGTTTCAGTAGAACTATTCCCTCTTATCAATGTTTCGGTAGGCCTACTCCCTCTTATTAATGTTTCAGTAGTCTACTCCCTCTTATCAATGTTTCAGTAGTCTACTCCCTCTTATCAATGTTTCAGTAGGCCTACTCCCTCTTATCAATGTTTCAGTAGTCTACTCCCTCTTCTCAATGTTTCAGTAGTCTACTCCCTCTTATCAATGTTTCAGTAGGCCTACTCCCTTTTATTAATGTTTCAGTAGTCTACTCCCTCTTATCAATGTTTCAGTAGTCTACTCCCTCTTATCAATGTTTCAGTAGTCTACTCCCTCTTATCAATGTTTCAATAGCCCTACTCCCTCTTATCAATGTTTCAGTATGTCTACTCCCTCTTATCAATGTTTCAGTAGGCCTACTCCCTCTTATCAATGTTTCAGTATGTCTACTCCCTCTTATCAATGTTTCAGTAGTCTACTTCCTCTTATCAATGTTTCAGTAGTCTACTCCCTCGTATCAATGTTTCAGTATGTCTACTCCCTCTTATCAATGTTTCAGTAGTCTACTCCCTCTTATCAATGTTTCAGTAGTCTACTCCCTCTTATCAATGTTTCAGTATGGCTACTCCCTCTTATCAATGTTTCAGTAGTCTACTCCCTCTTATCAATGTGTCAGTAGTCTACTCCCTCTTATCAATGTTTCAGTATGTCTACTCCCTCTTATCAATGTTTCATTAGTCTACTCCCTCTTATCAATGTTTCATTAGTCTACTCCCTCTTATCAATGTTTCAGTAGTCTACTCCCTCTTATCAATGTTTCAGTAGGCCTACTCCCTCTTATTAATGTTTCAGTAGTCTACTCCCTCTTATCAATGTTTCAGTAGTCTACTCCCTCTTATCAATGTTTCAGTATGTCTACTCCCTCTTATCAATGTTTCATTAGTCTACTCCCTCTTATCAATGTTTCAGTAGTCTACTCCCTCTTATCAATGTTTCAGTAGGCCTACTCCCTCTTATTAATGTTTCAGTAGTCTACTCCCTCTTATCAATGTTTCAGTAGTCTACTCCCTCTTATCAATGTTTCAGTATGTCTACTCCCTCTTATCAATGTTTCAGTAGTCTACTCCCTCTTATCAATGTGTCAGTAGTCTACTCCCTCTTATCAATGTTTCAGTAGTATACTCCCTCTTATCAATGTTTCAGTAGGCCTACTCCCTCTTATCAATGTTTCAGTAGTCTACTCCCTCTTATCAATGTTTCAGTAGTCTACTCCCTCTTATCAATGTTTCAGTATGTCTACTCCCTCTTATTAATGTTTCAGTAGTCTACTCCCTCTTATCAATGTTTCAGTACGTCTACTCCCTCTTATCAATGTTTCATTAGTCTACTCCCTCTTATCAATGTTTCAGTAGTCTACTCCCTCTTATCAATGTTTCAGTATGTCTACTCCCTCTTATTAATGTTTCAGTAGTCTATTCCCTCTTATCAATGTTTCAGTATGTCTACTCCCTCTTATTAATGTTTCAGTAGACCTATTCCCTCTTATCAATGTTTCAGTAGGCCTACTCCCTCTTATCAATGTCTCAGTAGTCTACTCCCTCGTATCAATGTTTCAGTATGTCTACTCCCTCTTATCAATGTTTCAGTAGACCTACTCCCTCTTATCAATGTTTCAGTAGACATATTCCCTCCTATCAATGTTTCAGTATGTCTACTCCCTCTTATCAATGTTTCAGTAGTCTACTCCCTCTTATCAATGTTTCAGTAGTCTACTCCCTCTTATCAATGTTTCAGTAGTCTACTCCCTCTTATTAATGTTTCAGTAGACCTATTCCCTCTTATCAATGTTTCAATAGGCCTACTCCCTCTTATCAATGTTTCAGTAGACCTACTCCCTCTTATCAATGTTTCAGTAGTCTACTCCCTCTTATCAATGTTTCAGTAGACCTATTCCCTCTTATCAATGTTTCAGTATGTCTACTCCCTCTTATCAATGTTTCAATAGGCCTACTCCCTCTTATCAATGTTTCAGTAGTCTACTCCCTCTTATCAATGTTTCAGTATGTCTACTCCCTCGTATCAATGTTTCAGTAGTCTACTCCCTCTTATCAATGTTTCAGTAGGAACTACTCCCTCTTATCAATGTTTCAGTAGTATACTCCCTCTTATCAATGTTTCAGTAGGCCTACTCCCTCTTATCAATGTTTCAGTAGTCTACTCCCTCTTATCAATGTTTCAGTAGTCTACTCCCTCTTATCAATGTTTCAGTAGTCTACTCCCTCTTATCAATGTTTCAGTAGTCTACTCCCTCTTATCAATGTTTCAGTAGGCCTACTCCCTCTTATTAATGTTTCAGTAGTCTACTCCCTCTTATCAATGTTTCAGTATGTCTACTCCCTCTTATCAATGTTTCAGTATGTCTACTCCCTCTTATCAATGTTTCAGTAGTCTACTCCCTCTTATCAATGTTTCAGTAGTCTACTCCCTCTTATCAATGTTTCAGTATGTCTACTCCCTCTTATTCATGTTTCAGTAGTCTACTCCCTCTTATCAATGTTTCAGTATGTCTACTCCCTCTTATTAATGTTTCAGTAGACCTATTCCCTCTTATCAATGTTTCAGTAGGCCTACTCCCTCTTATCAATGTTTCAGTAGTCTACTCCCTCTTATCAATGTTTCAGTATGTCTACTCCCTCTTATCAATGTTTCAGTAGACCTACTCCCTCTTATCAATGTTTCAGTAGACATATTCCCTCTTATCAATGTTTCAGTATGTCTACTCCCTCTTATCAATGTTTCAGTAGTCTACTCCCTCTTATCAATGTTTCAGTAGTCTACTCCCTCTTATCAATGTTTCAGTAGTCTACTCCCTCTTATTAATGTTTCAGTAGACCTATTCCCTCTTATCAATGTTTCAATAGGCCTACTCCCTCTTATCAATGTTTCAGTAGTCTACTCCCTCTTATCAATGTTTCAGTAGTCTACTCCCTCTTATCAATGTTTCAGTAGTCTACTCCCTCTTATCAATGTTTCAGTAGTCTACTCCCTCTTATCAATGTTTCAGTAGTCTACTCCCTCTTATCAATGTTTCAGTAGTCTATCTCTACTCCCTCTTATCAATGTTTCAGTAGTCTACTCCCTCTTATCAATGTTTCAGTATGTCTACTCCCTCTTATCAATGTTTCAGTAGTCTACTCCCTCTTATCAATGTTTCATTAGTTTCTTATCAATGTTTAGTAGTCTACTCCCTCTTATCAATGTTTCAGTAGTCTACTCCCTCTTATCAATGTTTCAGTGTCTACTCCCTCTTATTAATGTTTCAGTAGTCTACTCCCTCTTATCAATGTTTCAGTATGTCTACTCCCTCTTATCAATGTTTCAGTATGTCTACTCCCTCTTATCAATGTTTCATTAGTCTACTCCCTCTTATCAATGTTTCAGTAGTCTATTCCCTCTTATCAATGTTTCAGTAGGCCTACTCCCTCTTATCAATGTTTCAGTAGTCTACTCCCTCTTATCAATGTTTCAGTAGTCTACTCCCTCTTATCAATGTTTCAGTATGTCTACTCCTCTTATCAATGTTTCAGTAGACCTACTCCCTCTTATCAATGTTTCAGTAGTATACTCCCTCTTATCAATTAGGCCCTCCCTCTTATCAATGTTTCAGTAGTCTACTCCCTCTTATCAATGTTTCAGTAGTCTACTCCTCTTATCAATGTTTCAGTAGGCCTACTCCCTCTTATTAATGTTTCTACTACTCCCTCTTATCAATGTTTCAGTAGTCTACTCCCTCTTATCAATGTTTCAGTAGTCTACTCCCTCTTATTAATGTTTCAGTAGACCTATTCCCTCTTATCAATGTTTCAATAGGCCTACTCCCTCTTATCAATGTTTCAGTAGTCTACTCCCTCTTATCAATGTTTCAGTAGTCTACTCCCTCTTATCAATGTTTCAGTAGTCTACTCCCTCTTATCAATGTTTCAGTAGTCTACTCCCTCTTATCAATGTTTCAGTAGGCCTACTCCCTCTTATCAATGTTTCAGTAGGCCTACTCCCTCTTATTAATGTTTCAGTAGGCCTACTCCCTCTTATCAATGTTTCAGCAGCCCTACTCCCTCTTATCAATGTTTCAGTAGTCTACTCCCTCTTATCAATGTTTCAGTCGGCCTACTCCCTCTTATCAATGTTTCAGTTGGCCTACTCCCTCTTATCAATGTTCTTGAAATTCAACACCTGCGCCATAACCATGTCATAATATGTCATAAAAGCTGACATAACTTAACCTGTCATAATATGGTCATAAAACTGTCATGACCGACATACACCTGTAGTGACATATATTGCGTTATTTTATGGCTGGTTATGACACCTATATAAGAGTTCGGAAAGAGCCAGTAAGAAAGGCATTTCACTGTACTAGTGCACATGCAGTGGTGTAAAGTACTACTTAGGTAGTTTTTTGGGGTACGTGTACTTTACTTTACTATTTATATTTTTGACAACTTTTACTTTTACTACAGAAAAGAATATACTTTTTACTCCATTCATTTTCCCTGACACCAAAAGTACTCGTTACATTTGGAATGCTTAGCAGGACAGGATAATGGTCCAAATCACACAATTATCAAGAGAACATCCCTGGTCATCTCTACTGTCTCTGATCCTCTGGACTCACTAAACACAAATGCTTGGTTTGCAAATCATGTCTGAGGGTTGGAGTGTGCCCCAGGCTATCCGTAAATAAAAAATATGAAAATGGTACCATCTGGTTTGCTTAATATAATGAATTTGAAATTATATGTACTTTTACTTTTCATTTTGATCCTTAAGTATATTTTAGCAATTACATTTACCTTTGATACTTATGTATATATAAAACAAAATACTTTTAGACTTTTACTAAAGTAGTATTTCATTGGATGACTTTCACTTTTCCTTGATTCCTTTTCTATTAAGGTATCTTTACTTTTACTCAATTGGGTACTGTTCCACCCCTGTGCACGTGACAATTCAAAACTTGAAACACACATCCTCTCTCACACAATCATACACACCCCACTCTTGCAAATGCAGCCCACCTTTGAAGCATCTCTTTGAGGAGTCTATTCCTGTTCAGTTCGTCCTGTGCCATCTACATTTGTGCATAGCCTAGTCAGTGGTCATGTTATCAGGTTGCTAGCTAGCTAAACAATGTTGTTTGTTATCAAACCCAAAAAATAGCGGCTCGCGAGTAGTTAAAAACGACCCGTGACATACGCACCAATCCGTGGAAGGAAAAACAGACGCAATTCACGGCGCCAAAACAAATGTACACGTTAACTCTGACAGCCCTGAAAATGAGTAAAGTCAATTCTGAGTGAGCCTACATAGTCAACAACGCAGCCTCTGTCAGCTAGCCTACTTCAGCAGTACTGTATCATTTTAATCATTTTAGTCAATAAGATTCTTGCTACGTAAGCTTAACTTTCTGAACACTCGAGACGTGTAGTCCACTTGTCATTCCAATCTCCTTTGCATTAGCGTAGCCTCCTGTGTAGCCTGTCAACTATGTGTCTGTCTATCCCTGTTCTCTCCTCTCTGCACAGACCATACAAACGCTCCACACCGCGTGGCCGCGGCCACCCTAATCTGGTGGTCCCAGCGCGCACGACCCACGTGGAGTTCCAGGTCTCCGGTAGCCTCTGGAACTGCCGATCTGCGGCCAACAAGGCAGAGTTCATCTCAGCCTATGCCTCCCTCCAGTCCCTCGACTTCTTGGCACTGACGGAAACATGGATCACCACAGACAACACTGCTACTCCTACTGCTCTCTCTTCGTCTGCCCACGTGTTCTCGCACACCCCGAGAGCTTCTGGTCAGCGGGGTGGTGGCACCGGGATCCTCATCTCTCAACCTTCGCTCTCTCTCCCCCGCTACTCTCTCCTCTTCCATCCTATCATCTCTTCCCTCTGCTTAAACCTTCTCCAACCTATCTCCTGATTCTGCCTCCTCAACCCTCCTCTCCTCCCTTTCTGCATCCTTTGACTCTCTATGTCCCCTATCCTCCAGGCCGGCTCGGTCCTCCCCTCCCGCTCCGTGGCTCGACGACTCATTGCGAGCTCACAGAACAGGGCTCCGGGCAGCCGAGCGGAAATGGAGGAAAACTCGCCTCCCTGCGGACCTGACATCCTTTCACTCCCTCCTCTCTACATTTTCCTCTTCTCTCTCTGCTGCTAAAGCCACTTTCTACCACTCTAAATTCCAAGCATCTGCCTCTAACCCTAGGAAGCTCTTTGCAACCTTCTCCTCCCTCCTGAATCCTCCTCCCCCTCCCCCCTCCTCCCTCTCTGCAGATGACTTCGTCAACCATTTTGAAAAGAAGGTCGACGACATCCGATCCTCGTTTGCTAAGTCAAACGACACCGCTGGTTCTGCTCACACTGCCCTACCCTGTGCTCTGACCTCTTTCTCCCCTCTCTCTCCAGATGAAATCTCGCGTCTTGTGACGGCCGGCCGCCCAACAACCTGCCCGCTTGACCCTATCCCCTCCTCTCTTCTCCAGACCATTTCCGGAGACCTTCTCCCTTACCTCACCTCGCTCATCAACTCATCCCTGACCGCTGGCTACGTCCCTTCCGTCTTCAAGAGAGCGAGAGTTGCACCCCTTCTGAAAAAACCTACACTCGATCCCTCCGATGTCAACAACTACAGACCAGTATCCCTTCTTTCTTTTCTCTCCAAAACTCTTGAACGTGCCGTCCTTGGCCAGCTCTCCCGCTATCTCTCTCAGAATGACCTTCTTGATCCAAATCAGTCAGGTTTCAAGACTAGTCATTCAACTGAGACTGCTCTTCTCTGTATCACGGAGGCGCTCCGCACTGCTAAAGCTAACTCTCTCTCCTCTGCTCTCATCCTTCTAGACCTATCGGCTGCCTTCGATACTGTGAACCATCAGATCCTCCTCTCCACCCTCTCCGAGTTGGGCATCTCCGGCGCGGCCCACGCTTGATTGCGTCCTACCTGACAGGTCGCTCCTACCAGGTGGCGTGGCGAGAATCCGTCTCCACACCACGTGCTCTCACCACTGGTGTCCCCAGGGCTCTGTTCTAGGCCCTCTCCTATTCTCGCTATACACCAAGTCACTTGGCTCTGTCATAACCTCACATGGTCTCTCCTATCATTGCTATGCAGACGACACACAATTAATCTTCTCCTTTCCCCCTTCTGATGACCAGGTGGCGAATCGCATCTCTGCATGTCTGGCAGACATATCAGTGTGGATGACGGATCACCACCTCAAGCTGAACCTCGGCAAGACGGAGCTGCTCTTCCTCCCGGGAAGGACTGCCCGTTCCATGATCTCGCCATCACGGTTGACAACTCCATTGTGTCCTCCTCCCAGAGCGCTAAGAACCTTGGCGTGATCCTGGACAACACCCTGTCGTTCTCAACTAACATCAAGGCGGTGGCCCGTTCCTGTAGGTTCATGCTCTACAACATCCGCAGAGTACGACCCTGCCTCACACAGGAAGCGGCGCAGGTCCTAATCCAGGCACTTGTCATCTCCCGTCTGGATTACTGTAACTCGCTGTTGGCTGGGCTCCCTGCCTGTGCCATTAAACCCCTACAACTCATCCAGAACGCCGCAGCCCGTCTGGTGTTCAACCTTCCCAAGTTCTCTCACGTCACCCCGCTCCTCCGCTCTCTCCACTGGCTTCCAGTTGAAGCTCGCATCCGCTACAAGACCATGGTGCTTGCCTACGGAGCTGTGAGGGGAACGGCACCTCAGTACCTCCAGGCTCTGATCAGGCCCTACACCCAAACAAGGGCACTGCGTTCATCCACCTCTGGCCTGCTCGCCTCCCTACCACTGAGGAAGTACAGTTCCCGCTCAGCCCAGTCAAAACTGTTCGCTGCTCTGGCCCCCCAATGGTGGAACAAACTCCCTCACGACGCTAGGACAGCGGAGTCAATCACCACCTTCCGGAGACACCTGAAACCCCACCTCTTTAAGGAATACCTAGGATAGGATAAAGTAATCCCTCTCACCCCCCTTAAAAGATTTAGATGCACTACTGTTCCACTGGATGTCATAAGGTGAATGCACCAATTTGTAAGTCGCTCTGGATAAGAGCGTCTGCTAAATGACTTAAATGTAAATGAGTGAAGAACTTTTTAATAGCTAAACCGTCTAGTCTGTCTTTTTTAATTGCTGCATTGTTGACTAATGATCTCAAACTGTTATCATTCATAGAGAACAACGTATGGCTGTCTAGGAAGTCTAGACTGTTAAAGATGATTATTCATCTCTTTAATATATCATTGATTTGAATTGTCTTGTTTTCTGTGTGATAAATAAAATGCTATATATATATATCTAAAGATGATCACACAGCATCAAGAAACAACACAACAAAACAGAAAAACAATCATAACAATGCAATTAATGAACGTCCTTGAAGTCCGAGGACCTCTGTCTAACAGTGATTATTCATAACAAATAACCCCCACAGACTGAACACCTGTCATCTGTTTGGTTCTAAATCCGTCTCCTGACTAATAGAGGTTGGATAGAGTCATGAATCATTCCACTAGGATGCTACATTACAAGGAGACAAACAGCAGAAAGGCGCTCGGCCTTTTCATCCAGAAGTTGGGAGACAGAAAAAGGATGTGAGTAGTGAATCAGATTCTACAGACATAATTAAGAAATAATTCAGTTTATTCTCTAATATGTAGTGAACCTCCTGAAGATTACGCTTCCTTCAAACACCTTTGTGTGTGTGTGTATGTGTGTGTGTCTCAGTACTCACATCTTTTTGAAGTCCATGGTTGTGTCATTGGTGTATTCAGGCCATTGGATGTAACAAACAGTCCTACCAGGCAGCTTGTCAGTAGCTGAGTAGTAGTACTGGGGGAAGGCCAATAGTAGAGCTAACACCCAGATCCCTCCGATCACTACACGGGTCTCTGCTGAAGACAACCTCTGCCTCAGGGGGTGGATGATAGCCATGTACCTGGAACACACACAAAAACACACACACAAAGTGACTAGTTATATACACACACACGTGGGATATGAATTTTTGCACTAACTCTCTTGCACTGACTTTATGCACAAACACGAGACTCTACCAACACACTCACACATACACCCCAAGACACACACACACACATACACACATACACACACACGCACACACACACACACACACACACACACTCATACACACACACTCACACTCACATATGCTCTCTCTCTCACACACTCACTTTCCCGTCATTGTTACTCATTATTCACTGTGTATTTAATCCTTCTGTCACTATTTTGTTGTTGTATCTTTGTCTCTGCATTGTTGGGAAGGGCCCGTAAGTAAGCCTTTCACTGTTATTCTACACCTGTTGTTTATGAAGCATGTGACAAATACAATTTGATTTGATTTCAATTTGATTTTGACACACAGAGGTCAGTAATACACACACACACACACACACACACACTGTACTACACACACACAGATCAGTAATATACACACACACACAGAGATCAGTAACGCACACACGCACACACACACACACACACACACACACACACACACACACACACACACACACACACACACACACACAGAGAGAGGTCAGTAATACACGCAGATCAGTAATACACACACACATAGTAATCAGTTATACACACACGCACACTGTTATACACACACACGCACACACACACACTGCTATACACACAGGCACATTACTGTAACACAGACACACATTTATATATACACACACGCTCGCTACTGAGGGGACACCAGGGGATACAGACATGGCTCCGATTAGTTTTACATTCCACTGGTTTAATTTAATTGGCAATTACTGATAGTTCAACTTCTTTAGCACAACAGCTACATTCTGGTGACAGATGGAGAAGAGACACTGCACTGTGTGTGTGTTCCTCCAAGCTCTAATGAAAGGTAATCATGCAGAGTTGATGTGAGTGTATCTGATCCTTCTCCTCTCCTTCTCACCTCCTCTACCCTCCTCTCCTCCTCTCCTCTCCTCCTCTACCCTCCTCTCCTCTCCTCCTCGCCTCCTCTACCCTCCTCTCCTCCTCGCCTCCTCTACTTCTCTCATCCTCTCCTCTCGTTGTGTTGCTTCACTGATGTGATTTACTTTTCTAATCAAGACAGAGATGGGGTGATGCCAAAACTATCATCTCCCTTCCTCTCTTTCTTCGCCGTTTCTCTCTTCTTCTCCCTTCGCCCTTTCTCTCCTCAATCCCGTCCACCCCTTCTCCTCCTCTCCTCCTCTCTTCCCCTCTCCTTCCCTCTTGATTATCACCCCTTCCCATTTGTTCTCTCCCCCTCCCTCTCACTCTCCCTATCCCTGCCTCCCTCTCCCTATCCCTGCCTCCCTCTCTATCTCTCTCTTTCTCTGCCTGTTGAGGTAAAAATCGATCCTCTTCAGACACCTGTTGTTAACAGTCCCTGGGAGCCTGGGGTCATCTGGGGGAAGGGCTGCTCTCTTTCTCTCTCTACTTCACTAATGCAAGAATGTTCAGATTGTTCTGACACACTGAAGAAAGGGGATCTGTGTTCTGACAGTGAGCCCAGAATGATGGACGGTGTGGGAAGGATGGAAGGGAGAGGAGCAGGGATGATGTGAAGGAAAACGCAGCTCTCACACACTGAGGCTGTGGCGACATACTGATGACATTATATGAGAGAGAAGCAGGGTTGGAGAAGGGATCTCTACAGCATTTAGGGCCGCTTACCGGTTCCGAGCTATGGCAGTCATAGAGTAGATTCTAGTGAAAACAAAAACACAGTAGAGTGCACCCATGCACGGACACACACGCACGCACACACACACACACACACACACACACACACACACACACACACACACACACACACACACACACACACACACACACACACACACACACACACACACACACACACACACACACACACACACAGCTCACCTTTCCAGTGCTATGGCGGTCATGGAGTATATGCTGGTGAAGACTGCTGCAATGGGGAAGAAGTTATGGAACCGACAGTAGCCCAAACCAAAGTACCACTCGTTATGGATGCTGTATGCAAAGTTTATCACTGTGTTGAAGGCAGACATAGATGCCTCTGCAAAGGCTAGGTTCACCTGGGAGGAGAAAAGAGGAATCAGACACAGACAAATGGACAGACACATACACGCAAACAAAGTTCACATTCACTGGTGATATTTTAAAAATAAAATACATTAATTTGGAAATGATTACATAACATCTGTCCTCGCTCTCTCGATCTTTATCATTTTACTTGTGTTTGTTTACCAGGAAGTAGTTGGTCACGGTCCTCATGCGTTTGTGCGCGAGGATGATCCAGATGACCACCAGGTTACCGATCACCGAGACGCACACCATGCTGCAGTAGGCGATGGCCCAGAGAGCGATCTGCCAGATCGGCTGCACGAACTGGTTATATCCCTCTGTTTCGTTCAAACCGGAGCCGTTAGTGGCGTTAATGGAAAGGTAGTTATCCGTGGTGTTCAAAAACGAGTCCATCTTTAGATCTCGGATATTTTGTGTTGAAAGAGTAATAATCCAAATAGTAATAGCTAAAATAATAACTATTATATTTGAAGAATAAATAGAGATATTCCCAGTAGCCTAACCTTGTGTGATCGTTTCACAACAAAACCATCTTCTGAGGTTTAGCTTTGATGCTGAGGGTTATAAACCCCCAAATATGTTGATAGTAACCGAAAAAAGAAAGTGAATGGAATGTTGATCTGGGAGAATATCGCAGTAGTAAAAACAATCTAGTTACTTTCTTCTGTTGACCGTCTCACTTGTCAGATTTACGCACTTCTCTCTCCCAAATGGAGAAGAAAGTTTTGTAATTTGAGTTACAGGTGAAAAGCTCTGGGATTGAAATGATCTTCGTTCTCCATATTCGTGTTTACTTTCCCGTTAACAGTAAACCTTTTTTCTTGTCGCGCACAGGCTGGGAAGGACGCACACTATGCGCTCATCACAAAGCCAAGCATTTGACATACCCATGCCGCACACAGACACTCGAGTCAAATACGCACGCGCGTAAAAGCCACAGCCACATATATATATACACGCACGCACGCACGCACGCACGCACGCACGCACGCACGCACACACACACACACACACACACACACACACACACACACACACACACACACAACGAGGAATATGTTTGAGGTGAAGTGCATATATAAGAATGGTTTATGTATTATTTTGTGATTTCCCTCAGTGAGCAAGGTAAGGTGTAGATTGAGTCAGATGGAAATCTCTGAAATGTCTCTCTTTCTCTCTCTGGAAGTAGTGTTTTCTGCATCTATGAAATAGCCTATGGTCTTTTGAGTGGGTCACATTAATCGATGCCCTTGTCTCCAGTCAGACATCTGGAGTTCAGTCTGCTATTTCAACTCTTTCTCTTAATTTCCTCTCTCCCTATGTTGCTCAATTTATCTCTCTGCAATGAACATGATGGGAGACAGAGAGCTGGTTTCAAGCACAGGGCGCAGCAGGTGTTTATTTGTAAAGGACCACAGGAGGAGGCAGGTAGCTGGGTCCAGGGTCAGGCGGAAGGTCATACACAGGGGGTCCAAAAAGGCAACAGTACAGGCAGGGAAAAGGCTAGTAACGTCGTCCGGGAGATCAGGCAATAGGTTGATAACAGGAAATCCGATAAAGTACAGACAGGGAATAGGCAAAATGTGTCGTTAGTGAGGCAGGCCAAAACTATCATACAAGGGAGGATTCAATTACGGAAAGAACAGCACACCGAATAGAAGTGTGTCACAAAACAAACAATAGCTCACAATGATGGGGTGCAAAGAACTGAACTAAATAGTGTGTGATAATGATATACAGGTGTGTGAGCAGGTGATCAGAATTCAGGTGATTAGGATCTGGAGAGTGAGTGTGAGTTGGAAAGTGGGCTGGAAAGTGAGCTGCCTTCAGGGGATCTACGTGCTTGAGAGTGCGAGTTGGAAGCAGAAGTTACACTCTCATCCTCCCTCCAATCATTCTCCTCCTCTTTACCAGAGAGAGTAAGCATCATTAGGAAGAGTGGTCTGTGTAAGTTCCCTACATAAATATTCTGATGTCTGGATATCAAGGCTGGGGAGATGTGAAGCCTCATTTACAAGACAGGGGCTGCATTACTATTATATAGTAAAAATACTCTATTCTGTCTATCCTCTACCTGCTCACTCTCTATCCTCATTTCTTGTCACTCAGTCGGCACTCAGTCGGCTCTGTCCTCTCTCTCTCTCTCTCTCTCTCTCTCTCTGTCTTTCTTACACACACCAAACAGAGTTATCATCAGAATGTACAGCAGGGAAATGGAAGCCAATGTCACCTACTGCTACTCAACTACTCAGAACTACAACACCTTGAGAGAGGGGAGGTGAGGGGAGAGGGATGAGGAGAGTGGGATAGGGAGAGGAGGGAAGTGGACTGGAGGAGAAGAAAGGAGAGGAGTGGTAGATGAGATGAGTGGATGAGAAGAAGATGTAGGATCTTAATTTGATCACCCTGTTGCAGGAGAACTTTCCTCTAATGCAGAACATTTAAACACCAGTGTATTTGAGGTTTAACAAAAGGCTTCTGAAGTTTGTAATTTCCACTTTTCCACAAATTTCAGACTTGATTTTTATTTTACAAAAATGTCCATTAATCATGATCCACATAATAATCCACATAATAATCCACATTTCATGTTGCTGTTGGATTTTTTCACTACTCTATTAAGATCGTACATCTGTAGCAAGGAGAGGGAGAAAGAGAGGAGAAGTGAAGAGCAGGAAAGTTACAAAGAGAGGGTTTTAATCTATGTGGGATAGATAACACAACATTTTTCATCTTCCTGACAAATCCTCGACACACAGGTCCTCAATCTGAATGTACGAAAGGGAAGAAGAAAGACATCTGAAAAGAGGTAGAGGATGGAGGAATGGAGTGAATGCATAAGTACCTGCAACCTTGGTCTCTCAGCCTCCCAGTCACACATAGGTGATTCAATCTAACAGCCCTAGAAATAGATAGAATGAAAAAGGGCGAGGGAGAGCGAGAGAGACAGAGAGAGAGAGGGAATAAGGAGGAGGGAAGGAGAAAGGAATAGAATCTTGTCCAGAGAGGTTTGATTTGATATACTCAGGCATAATTAGAATAGAATGCTCCTCTAATAGGGTGTGAGATTAAGACAGAGAAACAACAAGCGTTCCTCACGCAGAGAATAAGAAATATGTACAGATTCTGTCAGTGGATTTTTGCACGAAAGCACAAACATTTAATGCAACCACACAGCCTGGAGTGGAGCTGAGTGCTCAGGGACCTCTTATCCAGCTGTGCTCTGGCACACTTACCTGGAGAGAGAGACAAAGAGGCTTGGGGACAAAATGGGGGAAAGAAAGAGTGCATTAGCAAAAGAGAGAAAGAGAAGCCTACGTGATGAGTGATGAGTTTGTGTGATGAGTGTTTGTTGAGAGAGCATACCCATGTCCAGTTAAACCCCAGCTTTAAAACCAATGTCCAGTTAGACCCCAGCATTAAACTCCATGTTCAGTTAAACCCCAGCTTTAAACCCCATGTTCAGTTAAACCTCAGCTTTAAACCCCATGTTCAGTTAAACCCCAGCTTTAAACCCCATGTTCAGTTAAACCTCAGCTTTAAACCCCATGTTCTGTTAAACCCCAGCTTTAAACCCTATGTTCAGTTAAACCCCAGCTTTAAACCCCATGTTCAGTTAAACCCAAGCTTTAAACACCATGTCTAGTTAGATCCCATCATTAGATCCCATGTCCCCTATAGGGTCCCTCCTCCCCTCAGACAGACACTATAGGGTCCCTCCTCCCCTCAGACAGACTCTACAGGGTCCCTCCTCCCCTCAGACAGACACTATAGGGTCCCTCATCCCCTCAGACAGACACTCAAATCAAATCAAAATGAATTTGTCACATACACATGGTTAGCAGATGTTAATGCGAGTGTAGCGAAATGCTTGTGCTTCTAGTTCCGACAATGCAGTAATAACCAACAAGTAATCTAACTAACAATTCCTAACCTACTGTCTTATACACAGTGTAAGGGGATAAAGAATATGTACATAAGGATATATGAATGAGTGATGGTACAGAGCAGCATAGGCAAGATACAGTAGATGGTATCGAGTACAGTATATACATATGAGATGAGTATGTAAACAAAGTGGCATCGTTAAAGTGGCTAGTGATACATGTATTACATAAGGATGCAGTCGATGATATGGAGTACAGTATATACGTATGCATATGAGATGAATAATGTAGGGTAAGTAACATTATATAAGGTAGCATTGTTTAAAGTGGCTAGTGATATATTTACATCATTTCCCATCAATTCCCATTATTAAAGTGGCTGGAGTTGAGTCAGTGTCAGTGTGTTGGCAGCAGCCACTCAATGTTAGTCGTGGCTGTTTAACAGTCTGATGGCCTTGAGATAGAAGCTGTTTTTCAGTCTCTCGGTCCCAGCTTTGATGCACCTGTACTGACCTCGCCTTCTGGATGATAGCGGGGTGAACAGGCAGTGGCTCGGGTGGTTGATGTCCTTGATGATCTTTATGGCCTTCCTGTAACATCGGGTGGTGTAGGTGTCCTGGAGGGCAGGTAGTTTGCCCCCGGTGATGCGTTGTGCAGACCTCACTACCCTCTGGAGAGCCTTACGGTTGAGGGCGGAGCAGTTGCCGTACCAGGCGGTGATACAGCCCGCCAGGATGCTCTCGATTGTGCATCTGTAGAAGTTTGTGAGTGCTTTTGGTGACAAGCCAAATTTCTTCAGCCTCCTGAGGTTGAAGAGGCGCTGCTGCGCCTTCTTCACGATGCTGTCTGTGTGAGTGGACCAATTCAGTTTGTCTGTGATGTGTATGCCGAGGAACTTAAAACTTGCTACCCTCTCCACTACTGTTCCATCGATGTGGATAGGGGGGTGTTCCCTCTGCTGTTTCCTGAAGTCCACAATCATCTCCTTAGTTTTGTTGACGTTGAGTGTGAGGTTATTTTCCTGACACCACACTCCGAGGGCCCTCACCTCCTCCCTGTAGGCCGTAGACCCAGGGTAGACCCAGGGTCTCGAGCTTGATGACGAGCTTGGAGGGTACTATGGTGTTGAATGCCGAGCTGTAGTCGATGAACAGCATTCTCACATAGGTATTCCTCTTGTCCAGATGGGTTAGGGCAGTGTGCAGTGTGGTTGAGATTGCATCGTCTGTGGACCTATTTGGGCGGTAAGCAAATTGGAGTGGGTCTAGGGTGTCAGGTAGGGTGGAGGTGATATGGTCCTTGACTAGTCTCTCAAAGCACTTCATGATGACGGAAGTGAGTGCTACGGGGCGGTAGTCGTTTAGCTCAGTTACCTTAGCTTTCTTGGGAACAGGAACAATGGTGGCCCTCTTGAAGCATGTGGGAACAGCAGACTGGTATAGGGATTGATTGAATATGTCCGTAAACACACCGGCCAGCTGGTCTGCGCATGCTCTGAGGGCGCGGCTGGGGATGCCGTCTGGGCCTGCAGCCTTGCGAGGGTTAACACATTTAAATGTCTTACTCACCTCGGCTGCAGTGAAGGAGAGACCGCATGTTTTCGTTGCAGGCCGTGTCAGTGGCACTGTATTGTCCTCAAAGCGGGCAAAAAAGTTATTTAGTCTGCCTGGGAGCAAGACATCCTGGTCCGTGACTGGGCTGGATTTCTTCCTGTAGTCCGTGATTGACCGTAGACCCTGCCACATGCCTCTTGTGTCTGAGCCGTTGAATTGAGATTCTACTTTGTCTCTGTACTGACGCTTAGCTTGTTTGATAGCCTTGCGGAGGGAATAGCTGCACTGTTTGTATTCGGTCATATTACCAGACACCTTGCCCTGATTAAAAGCAGTGGTTCGCGCTTTCAGTTTCACGCGAATGCTGCCATCAATCCACGGTTTCTGGTTAGGGAATGTTTTTATCGTTGCTATGGGAACGACATCTTCAACGCACGTTCTAATGAACTCGCACACCGAATCAGCGTATTCGTCAATGTTGTTATCTGACCAATCGAAACATATCCCAGTCCACGTGATGGAAGCAGTCTTGGAGTGTGGAGTCAGCTTGGTCGGACCAGCGTTGGACAGACCTCAGCGTGGGAGCCTCTAGTTTTAGTTTCTGTCTGTAGGCAGGGATCAACAAAATGGAGTCGTGGTCAGCTTTTCCGAAAGGGGGGCGGGGCAGGGCCTTATATGCGTCGCGGAAGTTAGAGTAACAACGATCCAAGGTTTTTCCACCCCTGGTTGCGCAATTGATATGCTGATAAAATTTAGGGAGTCTTGTTTTCAGATTAGCCTTGTTAAAAACCCCAGCTACAATGAATGCAGCCTCCGGATAAATGGTTTCCAGTTTGCAAAGAGTTAAATAAAGTTCGTTCAGAGCCATCGATGTGTCTGCTTGGGGGGGGATATATACGGCTGTGATTATAATCGAAGAGAATTCTCTTGGTAGATAATGCGGTCTACATTTGATTGTGAGGAATTCTAAATCAGGTGAACAGAAGGATTTGAGTTCCTGTATGTTTCTTTCATCACACCATGTCTCGTTAGCCATAACGCATACGCCCTCGCCCCTCTTCTTACCAGAAAGGTGTCTGTTTCTGTCGGCGCGATGCGTGGAGAAACCCGTTGGCTGCACCGCTTCGGATAGCGTCTCTCCAGTGAGCCATGTTTCCGTGAAGCACAGAACGTTACAGTCTCTGATGTCCCTCTGGAATGCTACCCTTGCTCGGATTTCATCAACCTTGTTGTCAAGAGACTGGACATTGGCAAGAAGAATGCTAGGGAGTGGTGCACGGTGTGCCCGTCTCCGGAGTCTGACCAGAAGACCGCCTCGTTTCCCTCTTTTTCGGAGTCGTTTTTTTGGGTCGCTGCATGCGATCCATTCCGTTGTCCTGTTTGTAAGGCAGAACACAGGATCCGCGTCGCGAAAAACATATTCTTGGTCGTACTGTTGGTGAGTTGACGCTGATCTTATATTCAGTAGTTCTTCTCGACTGTATGTAATGAAACCTAAGATGACCTGGGGTACTAATGTAAGAAATAACACGTACAGACAGACACTATAGGGTCCCTCCTCCCCTCAGACAGACACTATAGGGTCCCTCCTCCCCTCAGACAGACTCTACAGGGTCCCCCCTCCCCTCAGACAGACACTATAGGGTCCTTACATGTAAGCTGAACAGGTATACAAAGAACTCCTTCATTTCTAAATCCATCAAATACCTAAACAGCAATAAATAAAACTGAGCTGGGTACTATAAGGGTCATGTGTAATGTATGTTTGAGTGTAATGTACAGTCTTGTATACAGCAGTACTGTGTGTCGAAGAAAGATGTGTGTTCAACAGAAAGATGTTAAAGGTGTTCAACAGAAAGATGATTAACAGAAAGATGTTAAAGGTGTTCAACAGAAAGATGTTAAAGGTGTTCAACAGAAAGATGTTAAAGGTGTTTAACAGAAAGATGTTAAAGGTGTTCAACAGAAAGATGTTAAAGGTGTTCAACAGAAAGATGTTAAAGGTGTTCAACAGAAAGATGTTAAAGGTGTTTAACAGAAAGATGTTAAAGGTGTTCAACAGAAAGATGTTAAAGGTGTTCAACAGAAAGATGTTAAAGGTGTTTAACAGAAAGATGTTAAAGGTGTTTAACAGAAAGATGATTAACAGAAAGATGTTAAAGGTGTTTAACAGAAAGATGTTAAAGGTGTTTAACAGAAAGATGTTAAAGGTGTTTAACAGAAAGATGATTAACAGAAAGATGTTAAAGGTGTTTAACAGAAAGATGTTAAAGGTGTTTAACAGAAAGATGTTAAAGGTGTTTAACAGAAAGATGTTAAAGGTGTTCAACAGAAAGATGTTAAAGGTGTTTAACAGAAAGATGATTAACAGAAAGATGTTAAAGTTGATTAACAGAAAGATGTTAAAGGTGTTCAACAGAAAGATGTTAAAGGTGTTTAACAGAAAGATGATTAACAGAAAGATGTTAAAGTTGATTAACAGAAAGATGTTAAAGGTGTTCAACAGAAAGATGTTAAAGGTGTTCAACAGAAAGATGTTAAAGGTGTTCAACAGAAAGATGTTAAAGGTGTTTAACAGAAAGATGTTAAAGGTGTTTAACAGAAAGATGTTAAAGGTGTTCAACAGAAAGATGTTAAAGGTGTTTAACAGAAAGATGATTAACAGAAAGATGTTCAAGTTGATTAACAGAAAGATGTTAAAGGTGTTCAACAGAAAGATGTTAAAGGTGTTTAACAGAAAGATGATTAACAGAAAGATGTTAAAGTTGATTAACAGAAAGATGTTAAAGGTGTTCAACAGAAAGATGTTAAAGGTGTTCAACAGAAAGATGTTAAAGGTGTTCAACAGAAAGATGTTAAAGGTGATTAACAGAAATATGTTAAAGGTGTTCAACAGAAAGATGTTAAAGGTGTTTAACAGAAAGATGTTAAAGGTGTTTAACAGAAAGATGTTAAAGGTGTTCAACAGAAAGATGTTAAAGGTGTTCAACAGAAAGATGTTAAAGGTGTTCAACAGAAAGATGTTAAAGGTGTTTAACAGAAAGATGTTAAAGGTGTTTAACAGAAAGATGATTAACAGAAAGATGTTAAAGGTGTTTAACAGAAAGATGATTAACAGAAAGATGTTAAAGGTGTTCAACAGAAAGATGTTAAAGGTGTTTAACAGAAAGATGTTAAATGTGTTCAACATAAAGATGTTAAAGGTGTTTAACAGAAAGATGTTTAACAGAAAGATGTTAAAGGTTTTAAGAAGAAGAGAGAGACAGAGATGAGGGTGGGGGCCAGAAAGTGAGAGGAAATGGGATAGAGAGACAGAGGGAGGGAGGGACTCCTGTAAATAAGACACTCATCTGTTGTAGCTGTATAATTAACACACGATTATGAAGTTCTGCTTCATGATTATCTGATTAGATTCCAGCGCCTTTCATTCCTGTTCAGTCAATCCCACAAGAAGATTACTGTTGATGTACCTGGCCTGCTCCGTGACCATGCATCTATCACCTCATCATCACTCTCTCTGTGTCTCTCCTGTAATTAAATTATGTGACTGACATGTGTAATGTCAGCTCTGCCCTCAGGTGTGTCAGTATTATAGGGTATCAAACACACAAAAGTGTGTCAGGCTACTTGTGAGTACAGTACCACTTCCTCCTGATTTGGTCGGCGCCACAAGTTAGGTGGTGCAAGTGGCGACACTTCAGGCTGAGGAGTAGGTTTCCCACATCCCCATGTGACACACACACACACACACACACACACACACACACACACACACACACACACACACACACACACACACACACACACACACACACACACACACACCCCTACAGCATCAATCAATGAATCAAATTATCCAGGGTCCCATCCTGAAAACCTCCTATTTTTCATGTCACATCCCCCCTCTCTCCTCTCCTTGTATCCCCTCTAGTAATCCCTCTCTGTTCGTGGGACTCTTGGGCATACACCATGGCAGAGTATGAATTAATAATGGTTCTCACCCAGCCGTGTGTGTGTGTGTGTGTGTGTGTGCGTGCTTGTAGACACTTGAAGTGAAGGGTGACACAAACACAAGAGAAAGATAAGATGTCTGTTAGGCGACACCGCAATTAAAGCAGTAAGATGTGTGACCCGTTGCCATGTAAACAGGGCAACCAGAGGAGCACAAACAACATTGTGAATACAAGCAATATTTATCAGTTTACTTATCTTCACCTACTATTCATACTACAACTATC
Source organism: Oncorhynchus nerka (assembly GCF_034236695.1). Classification (NCBI taxonomy): domain Eukaryota; kingdom Metazoa; phylum Chordata; class Actinopteri; order Salmoniformes; family Salmonidae; genus Oncorhynchus; species Oncorhynchus nerka. Next base: position 24,487,976 of record NC_088399.1, read on the forward strand.
TTCACATTGTTAAAAACACTATACATAGCTGATAATAGAACATTTGAAAAGTCCTTATAGTTTTGAAACCTTTGCGTGCAATGTTTAATGTACATTTCTTGTTTCTTCTCACTTTTGTTTCTTGTTTATTTCACTTTCACTTTGGCCATGTACACATGTGTTTCCTATGCCAATAAAACCCCTTTGAATTGAATTGATAGAGGGAGAGAGATATAAGAGAGAGAGAGAGATGAGAGAGTGAGAAGAGGAAGAGAGAGATATGAGAGAGAGAGAGAGAGAGAGAGAGAGAGAGAGAGAGAGAGAAGAGGGAGAGAGAGATATAAGAGAGAGTGAGAAGAGAGAGAGAGAGATGAGGGAGAGAGATAAGAGAGAGGGTGAGAAGAGGGAGAGAGTGTGAGAAGAGAGAGAGAGATGAGAGATTGAGAAGAGGGAGAGAGAGAGATGAGAAGAGGGAGAGAGTGAGAAGAGGGAGAGAGAGAGTGAGAAGAGGGCGAGAGAGATATAAGAGAGAGTGAGAAGAGAGAGAGAGATGAGGGAGAGAGATAAGAGAGAGAGTGAGAAGAGGGAGAGAGAGATATAAGAGAGAGAGTGAGAAGAGATAGAGAGTGTGAGAAGAGGGAGAGAGATGAGAGAGTGAGAAGAGGGAGAGAGAGAGATGAGAGAGAGACGAGAGTGAGAAGAGAGTGAGAAGAGGGAGAGAGTGAGAAGAGGGAGAGATATAAGAGGGTGTGTGAGAGATAAGAGGGTGTGTGTGTATATACACTGCTCAAAAAAATAAAGGGAACACTTAAACAACACAATGTAACTCCAAGTCAATCACACTTCTGTGAAATCAAACTGTCCACTTAGGAAGCAACACTGATTGACAATAAATTTCACATGCTGTTATGCAAATGGAATAGACAACAGGTGGAAATTATAGGCAATTAGCAAGACACCCCCAATAAAGGAGTGGTTCTGCAGGTGGTAACCACAGACCACTTCTCAGTTCCTATGCTTCCTGGCTGATGTTTTGGTCACTTTTGAATGCTGGCGGTGCTTTCACTCTAGTGGTAGCATGAGACGGAGTCTACAACCCACACAAGTGGCTCAGGTAGTGCAGAACATCCAGGATGGCACATCAATGCGAGCTGTGGCAAGAAAGTTTGCTGTGTCTGTCAGCGTAGTGTCCAGAGCATGGAGGCGCTACTAGGAGACAGGCCAGTACATCAGGAGATGTGGAGGAGGCCGTAGGAGGGCAACAACCCAGCAGCAGGACTGCTACCTCCGCCTTTGTGCAAGGAGGAGCAGGAGGAGCACTGTCAGAGCCATGCAAAATTACCTCCAGTAGGCCACAAATGTACATGTGTCTGCTCAAACGGTCAGAAACAGACTCCATGAGGGTGGTATGAGGGCCCGACGTCCACAGCCCAACACCGTGCAGGACGTTTGGCATTTGCCAGAGAACACCAAGATTGGCAAATTCGCCACTGGCGCCCTGTGCTCTTCACAGATGAAAGCAGGTTCACACTGAGCACATGTGACAAACGTGACAGAGTCTGGAGACGCCGTGGAGAATGTTCTGCCTGCAACATCCTCCAGCATGACCGGTTTGGCGGTGGGTCAGTCATGGTGTGGGGTGGCATTTCTTTGGGGGGCCGCACAGCCCTCCATGTGCTCGCCAGAGGTAGCCTGACTGCCATTAGGTACCGAGATGAGATCCTCAGACCCCTTGTGAGACCATATGCTGGTACGGTTGGCCCTGGGTTCCTCCTAATGAAAGACAATGCTAGACCTCATGTGGCTGGAGTGTGTCAGCAGTTCCTGCAAGAGGAAGGCATTGATGCTATGGACCGCCCGTTCCCCAGACCTGAATCCAATTGAGCACATCTGGGACATCATGTCTCGCTCCATCTACCAATGCCACATTGCACCACAGACTGTCCAGGAGTTGGCAGATGCTTCAGTCCAGGTCTGGGAGGAGATCCCTCAGGAGACCATCCGCCACCTCATCAGGAGCATGCCCAGGCGTTGTAGGGAGGTCATACAGGCACGTGGAGGCCACACACACTACTGAGCCTCATTTTGACTTGCTTTAAGGACATTACATCAAAGTTGGATCAGCCTGTAGTGTGGTTTTCCACTTTAATTTTGAGTGTCACTCCAAATCCAGACCTCCATGGGTTGATAAATTTGATTTCCATTGATAATTTTTGTGTGATTTTGTTGTCAGCACATTCAACTATGTAAAGAAAAAAGTATTTAATAATAATATTTCATTAATTTAGATCTAGGATGTTTTATTTTAGTGTTCCCTTTATTTTTTGAGCAGTTGTTTGACAACTGACAGATCATGACCGTGTGAATCACTCTATTCAATTTCTATCATGATTACAGCAGCAAATCCTTATCATATCTGTCTGTAGGTGAGGGCTTTCACTCTCTCTTCTCTTCTCTTCTCTCTCTCCGTCTTCTCTCTCTTTCTCTCCCTCGTCTCTCTCTCTCTTCCACATCTCTCTTCCTCTTCTCTCTCTCTCTCTCTCTCTCCCTCATCTCTCTTTCCCTCTTATCTCTCTCCTGTGTTTGTGTTGTCCTTCAGTTTAAGTGTCTATAAACTTCCTTAATCCTTCCTGTTGTTAACACTGATGACAAAGATTACATCAAACATGAGACTGCTTGAAAGACACACACACACACACGGCTGGGGGACACCCATTATTAATTCATACTCTGCCATTGTGTATGCCCAAGAGTCCCATGAACAGCGGGAGGAGGAGAGAGGGATTCCTAGAGGGGGTACAAGAAGAGAGATGAGAGAAGAGGGGGAGTGTGACAGATGAAAAGCAGGATATTTTAGGATGGGGACCCTGGAGAAAATGTCAAGATGATAACAGATATGATAAGGATTTGCTGCTGTAATCATGATAGAAATTGAATAGATAACTGAGCAATTGGGGAGAAAGTCCTGAATGCCAATCGTCACGTCTGGAGAAAACCTGGTGAAGCATGGTGGTGGCAGCATCATGCTCTGGAGATGTTTTTCAGTGGCAGGGACTGGGAGTCTAGTCAGGATCAAGGGAAAGATGAATGGAGCAAAGTACAGAGAGATCCTTGATGAAAACCTTCTCCGGAGCTCTCAGGACCTTAGACTGGGGCAAAGGTTCACCTTCCAACAGGACAATGACCATAAGCACACAGCTAGGGCAACGCAGTAGTGGCTTCGGGTCTCTGAATGTCCTTGAGTGGCCCAGCCAGAGCCTGGACTTAAACCCGATCGAACATCTCTGGAGAGACATAATAGCTGTGCAACGATGCTCCCTATCCAAACTGACAGATTTTGAGAGGATCTGCAGAGAAGAATGGGAGAAACTCCATAAATACAGGTGTTCCAAGCTTGTAGTGTCATACCCAAGAAGACTTGAGGCTGTAATCACAGCCAAAGGTGCTTCAATAAAGTACTGAGGGTCTGAATACTTACAGTATGTAAATGTGATATTTCAGTTGTTCATTTTATTTACAAACATTTCTAAAAACATTTATTTGCTTTTTCATTATGGGGGATTGTGTGTAGATTGATGAGAAGAAAAAAAACAGTGTAATCCATTTTAGAATAAGGCTGTAATGTAACAACATGTGGAAAAAGTCAAGGGGGCTAAATCATTTTTGAATGTACTGATTGCAGTGTATATTAATAATACCATATGATGTGAACTAGAAAACTGTGTCTAATCTGTCTCCTCTCTGGCGTGTGTGTGTGTGTGTGTGTGTGTGTGTGTGTGTGTGTGTGTGTGTGTGTGTGTGGCGAAGCCCTCAGGTCTGTGTCCCCTCCATATCTTGCCCTCTCGTCAGACATGAAAGACTGAGCCGTGTGTGTGTGTGTGTGTGTGTGTGAGGGCAGGATTAGGGTAATCTAAAGGACTGGATCCTCTTGATAATAGATATGCAAATTCACTCCTATTAATTAAGATATGAATATTAATGAAAAAAGATAAGGAAGAGATAACAGTGTGTGTGTGTGTGTGTGTGCGGCTGTATAAGGAGAGAGGGACCAAAGAGACCCTGATGGAGAGGGAGAACTATAGAGATTGTTTTATTTTTACCTTAGAGAGCAGAATGTGTGTGTTCTTTCTGTCTAGTTTTATACGTTCTATGATTTACAGACTATTTATGTACTCTTTTATTTGGAAAGGCTATTATAACCTTGATTTTCATTATATCATTATAGTAATATCATTGTCATATTATACAGAACAAAAATATGTAACGCAACATGTGAAGTGTTGATCCCATGTATCCCGGAAATGTTCCATTCACACAAAAAGCTTATTTTGGCTAAATTTTGTGCACAAATGTGTTTACATCCCTGTTACTGAGCATTTCTTCTTTGCCAATATCATCTATCCACCTGACAGGTGTGGCATATCAAAAACCTGATTAAACAGCGTGATCATTACACAGGTGCACCTTGTGCTGGGGACAATACAAGGACAGTCTGAAATGTGCAGTTTTGTCACACAACACAATGCCACAGATGTCTCAAGTTTTGAGGGTGCGTACAATTGGCTTGCTGCCTGCAAGAATGTTCACCAGAGCTGTTGCCAGAGAATTAAATGTTAATTTCTCTGCAATAAACCACCTCCAATGTTGTTTTAAAGAATTTGTCAGTTTGTCTAACCAGCCTCACAACCAAGTGTAACCACACCAGCCTAGGACCTCCACATCCGTCTTCACCTACGGTATCGCCTGAGACCAGCCACCTGGAATCAACTTCAGTGTGCAAATGTTCACCTTCGATGGCCACTGGCACGCTGGAGAAGTGTGCTCTTCACGGATGAATCTAGCTTTCAACTGTACTGGGCAAAGGGCAGACAATGTGTATTGATGTCCTGTGGGCGAGCGGTTTTCTGATGTCAACGTTGTGAATAGAGTGCCCCATGGTGGCGCTGGGGTTATGGTACGGGCAGACATGAGCTACGGATAACGAACACAATTGCATTTTATCAATGGCAATTTGAATTCACAGAGATACCGTGACGAGATCCTGAGGCCGATTGTCATGCCATTCATCCGCCACCATCACCTCATGTTTCAGCATGATAATGCACAGCCCCGTATCGCAAAGATCTCTACACAATTCCTGGAAACGGACATGTTTTTTCCATGGCCTGCATACTCACCAGACATGTCATCATTGAGCAGGTTTGGGATGCTTTAGATCAACGTGTACGACAGCGTGTTCCAGTTCCCGCTAATATCCAGCCACTTCGCACAGCCATTGAAGAGGAGTGGGACAACATTCCACGGACCACAATCAACAGCCTGATCAACTCTATGTGAAGGAGATGTGAAACGCTGCATGAGGCAAATTGTGGTCACCAGATACTGACTGGTTTTCTGATCCACGCCCCTACCTTTTTTTAAGGTATCTGTGACCAACAGATGCATGTCTGTATTCACAGTCATGTGAATTCCATTGTTTAGGGCCTAATGAATTTATTTCAATGAACTGATTCCCTTTTACTGAAACCTTTAACTGAAAATCTTTGAATTTGTTGCATGTTGTATTCATATTTTTGTTCAGTGTATATTCACTGGTTGAGAGGATATAACTGAGAGAAGATGGTTATCTATAAGCTATTCTTTTCTCCTGTTTCTGTAGAGTAATGTAACTTGATGTACAAGTATACCCCCTGCACAGGATGCTAGTCCGTCGCAGGGCCTTACCCCCAATCTCCTTAATGCTGAGCGCCAAGCAGAGACTCATCTGGTCCCATTTTTTGTTTTTGGTATGACTCCCAACCGTACAATCTCAGGGTGGATACTAACCACAACGCCACTGAGTTGGACACTGAGTTGGATTATCGAACCCGATAATCTCAGGCAAATTACTTTGATCGCTCACTCCGGAACATGCTTGACAATCTCTCACCTCACTCCTCCTCTCATTCCCTTCTCCATCACTCCTCCTCACTCACTACCATGCCACTATCACTCTCCCTTTTTACTTAGCTTACTGTACACCTCTCTTTTCTCCCTCTCTGTTTCTATTATATTAAATCTAATCTGTAGGAAGTTAACAGAGCAGCTCTATGCACCGGTCACATCCTGCTGCGGGCTGAAAGGCCATGTCTTAAAGGCCAAGTGCAGTCAAAAATGTGATTTTCATGTGTTTTATATATATTTCCACACTGTAGGTTTTCAATTCAACCCCAGTTGTAACTAACCTGATTCAATTTATCAACCAGCTAATTATTAGAATCAGGTGCGCGAGACTACAGTTGGAACGAAAACCTACTGGATGGTAGCTTTCCAGGAACTGGGTTACAGAGCCATGATCTAGCTAATATTTAGCTTCATACTTCGGCTACACATCACAAGCCTCTCTCTTCTAGCTGTTCCTGTGTCGTAACTGGCTTTATAACAAGGGTAGGCAACCCCACTTCATGCTTTTGATTTAATCAACCTGGAAGACCAGGTTAATTAAATTTAGCCAATCATTGAACTGATCAATTAGCTCAGTTGGTCTGGTGTGGTACCTAGTTGGAACAAAGTCCTGCAGTACCTGCGGCACTCTAGAAACAGGGCTACCTACTCCTGGCAGTGTTGCCAACTTAGCGACTTTGTCGCTATATTTAGCGATTATTCAGACCCCTCTAGCGACACATTTTCAAAAAAGCGACTAGCGACAAATTGAGCAACTTTTTCTGGTGTTACTGGAGACTTTTGTAGACTCTGACGTAAAAACACGTATCGTTCTTACTCTTCTCAACGAGCAGCGGATGCTGCCGTGGGCCTCACCCCCGTCCCAAAGCACTCACAGGCGGTCCAGTCCTCTTGCAGCAGTCCCTCCCAGCTGCAGTCAGAGCAGGAGATGTTCACTCCTCCACGTCCAGACTGCAAATGAACCGCGCATGCGGGAAGCTGCCGCTGGCTGATCCCGCCCTGGCTTACATAAAAAAAAACATTTAACCTGAATTAGGGCCAGACTAGTTACCATAATTTTCTCACATTGCCATTGACAGTTTTTTTATTGTCTCTTTTTGGTCCATTTAGATTTTCATTTTTACTGTGTTTTACTGTGACTTGTTGTAGGCTCCTAAATGGACCATAAGGTTAAAACTCAAACCAAATTAAGCAAACTAAACTAAAAAACAAAAAAATAAGCGTGTGTCTCTTTTGGGTCACTTTTGCCGGTCCCAAGCCCGGATAAAGGAGGAGGGTTGGAATTGTGACATAAAAAAAAACAAGAATTCAAGTGAGTTCATTTGTAGTTCTAAACATATTTAGGGTGTTTTTTTACTCACTTTTTGTCTCTCTCACAATGTTATTCCTCTCTCCTACAGCGTCCATAACAATTACATGCACATTATGCAATTAGGACAGCCAATAGCAGCCAATTATGCAAATTAGGACAGCCAATAGCTACTTTCCTTACTAAGGAGTTGGCAACACTGACTCCTGGGTTGTAGGCTACACGAGCCTCTCCGCAATAGGCCACTCCTTTTCTTGTGAAATCCCAGGAAAATCTATAGTAGAAGCTATATGACATTTATTTATTTAAAAACAAAATGTATACTAGACCTAATAGCCTATTCAGGGAAAGAAGCAGGCTTGGTCTTGCTAACTGATTAATGTAAACAGGCCTACAGCATAGAAAATGCATGTTGGGGAATGTTGAGGAGAGAAAGTGCATTGGTGTGATGACTTTTGGCTGGTTTTGATAACATTGTTCCGCTCATACATTGCAAATAGTTGCACAGGACACGGAGAGATGAGCACAGTGAAGAATAAGACACAAAGGAATTGACAGTAGGATGCATTGATCAGTTGATTGACAGGTGTAGGACTACAGAACGATAAACAACAAACGTTCCTCTAGTGTGGATGCACACCAACCTTTATAGTTATGTAGCCTATAGTTTATCATTATAGTTATTGGCTTGGTGGACGGCCCTTAACTCTGACGCACAACACAACTAACGTTATTATCACAACAGAGCCAGCCGACTCGTAGGTCTAGCTAACGTTAGCGAACTTGAATGAAATAAATATAAAATTACACTTATACACTAAGACTTGTTTACTTGACTTTTATACTCTATAAATTGACTCCTTCAAATAATTGACTCTGGCAGGTTTTCCACGGTTATGGCTAGAAGGGATGACCGTTTGCCACCGGTGCATCGCAGTAGGGAAGTAAAGTGTAAGTTGAATACATCACTTCCGTTGTTAAACTGTGCCCATAGCAACGTTTCGAAAATGAGGTGGATAGGTTTGTTTATTCAATGGGGCGTGGGTGTATAACTGATCCTTGAACTTTGACGTGCTCCCAATTACTTCCTGGTCAATAATTTACATCCTGTCCTTCCTTCAGTGGAAGTTTTTTTCCACATTTTGTGTCACAAAGTATAATGGATTTATACACCAGTCCAGTTGGTGGCGGTAATGCAACATATTGGATGCCAACTGCCATAAAACCTAAGAAGAAGAAGATGACTCACGTCCTTCTATAGACTATGATCAATCAACAGCTTATTGATATTCATATTGCAGATGAATTGGGCGTAATCCAATCGGAATCGGATGGTTCATTCATTCAGATCAATAAACTATTATGACTGACAAGTGCATAATGTTTTTTTGGGGCTTGACGGACGTAGGATTTGACCCGTTAAACAGAAAACTTTGAAAGCTGGAACTTTTGATAGGCTGTAATTCGCACCTCTGTCTAAACTACTGTGAGAAATCTATCGTTCAACCTCTCTATTTTCCTGCTGACGGGTGACTGCAATGGGGAGTGTGCGATCGACAGATAAATCAATCAATCAACTCATAGAAAACGAGACAGTGGATGCCAGAAAATTGCAAGAGTTTACACTGATTATTTAGTTCCAGTATTGATATTTTTTCATGCTCAAGCTATATATGCCAAGTAGTTATTGATTTCCTCCAGACTATTATATTGCATAGACAATGTCCCTCCTATCTGAACATTACACACACGGCAAAGGGCTATTGAGGGTGAAAGAAAAGTTTTCAGGGAGAGGATTCTAATGACATATCCTTCATCCACTCCCCAGTGCTTTCTGCACTATTTCTAAACAATGTATTTATATCCTCCTGAAGTTGCACCTTATGAAAATCTCAGAAAAACATAAAAAATGACTAGTTGGTTGACTAGTTTTATTGGCAAGAACTATGGGGCTAATTGTCAAATCGACTGTTCTGTGGTTTGGTTCCGTGTCAGGCCGTGGTAGGCTACTGATGGTTGGGTCGATGGTTGTGTGTGTGTGTGTGGGCGCGCACGCCCCAGGGCATGTTACTTGGCCCAGTACAGAGAGGTATTGGGATACGTGACTGATTCAGTGCACACACATACACACACATACACATACACACGTACACACACACACACACACACACACACACACACACACACACACACACACACACACACACACACACACACACACACACACACATACACACACACACATACACATACATACACACACACATACACAGGAAGGAGAACCAACAGCTATCTGTCGTTGGTGCAGGACAGTTGTATGCAGCAGAGCCCAGAGTGACATTGAGACCTGCGTCCATTACTGAATCTATTATTAGTTCATCATTAACTTAATTCCTCTCAGTTCAACTCTAACTGTCTGCTCAGGTAAGCCACTGACTCCTGTTACTGTTAATGCATGCTCTGTTGTGAATGGAGTTCAAAACTTGTTTGGGTGGTTGAGTTTTTGCTGTTTTTGTGTGTTCTTTACAAACAGGGCTACCTTTTCTAACAACATCACTGACTGCATTCTCATTACTCTTTTAAATATACGTATTATCAGGAAATAAATGGTTTGGTTTGACTTGGGATTTTCAGTTCAATAAGAGAAACGGTCAGCTTGTATATTGTGTTTTGTTGTGTACGCCATGAGCTTGTACTGTTGGAGTTTGATTGAAAGATTAATGTGTGCTAACGAAACAGTAGCATCGTTAGGAGAGACTGGACTCATGTTTTATGTTAATCAATAGATCTGATCGATCAGTGATGAGTTGGAAAGCTTGCTCAGCCATTCATTGTATTTATTGCATTATTTAATGCCTTTGGAGAGTATATTGAAAAGACAGGAGAATATTTGATATTTGAGAGTATATATCATCACATACAGATATTAGATGTGAGATGAATCCTGATATAACCTACCATGGCCAGATGTTAGATATGAGATGAATCCTAATATAACCTACCATGGCCAGATGTTAGATATGAGATGAATCCTGATATAACCTACCATGGCCAGATGTTAGATATGAGATGAATCCTGATATAACCTACCATGGCTAGATGTTAGATATGAGATGAATCCTGATATAACCTACCATGGCCAGATGTTAGATATGAGATGAATCCTAATATAACCTACCATGGCTAGATGTTAGATATGAGATGAATCCTGATATAACCTACCATGGCCAGATGTTAGATATGAGATGAATCCTAATATAACCTACCATGGCTAGATGTTAGATATGAGATGAATCCTGATATAACCTACAATGGCCAGATGTTAGATATGAGATGAATCCTAATATAACCTACCATGGCTAGATGTTAGATATGAGATGAATCCTAATATAACCTACCATGGCCAGATGTTAGATATGAGATGAATCCTAATATAACCTACCATGGCTAGATGTTAGATATGAGATGAATCCTGATATAACCTACCATGGCCAGATGTTAGATATGAGATGAATCCTAATATAACCTACAATGGCTAGATGTTAGATATGAGATGAATCCTGATATAACCTACCATGGCCAGATGTTAGATATGAGATGAATCCTGATATAACCTACCATGGCCAGATGTTAGATATGAGATGAATCCTGATATAACCTACCATGGCCAGATGTTAGATATGAGATGAATCCTAATATAACCTACCATGGCCAGATGTTAGATATGAGATGAATCCTGATATAACCTACAATGGCCAGATGTTAGATATGAGATGAATGATATAACCTACCATGGCCAGATGTTAATGAGATGAACCTAATATACCATGGCTAGATGTTAGATATGAGATGAATCCTGATATAACCTACCATGGCCAGATGTTAGATATGAGATGAATCCTAATATAACCTACCATGGCTAGATGTTAGATATGAGATGAATCCTGATATAACCTACAATGGCCAGATGTTAGATATGAGATGAATCCTAATATAACCTACCATGGCTAGATGTTAGATATGAGATGAATCCTGATATAACCTACCATGGCCAGATGTTAGATATGAGATGAATCCTGATATAACCTACCATGGCCAGATGTTAGATATGAGATGAATCCTAATATAACCTACCATGGCTAGATGTTAGATATGAGATTCATCCTGATATAGCCTACCATGGCTAGATGTTAGATATGAGATGAATCCTGATATAGCCTACCATGGCTAGATGTTAGATATGAGATGAATCCTGATATAACCTACCATGGCCAGATGAGCTGTGTATTCTGAACAGGAGCTGTTTCTCTGCTAGTTGTGTTGCTTTGTTAGTTTACAGAGGACATGTGCTATTATCATGGTTTAGTGCAGTGTTTCTGTTTCCTAACCCAGGACTTGGGGAACCCTAGTTACACATATTTGTTCTATCCCAACACCAGCACACCTGACTATACAAAATCAAGGGCTTGATCATTACCATATTAGTTGAATCAAGGGTGCTGTTGTGCATATATGCCGCCTTCAAAACAACTGGGAACTGGGGAAAAAAACTAACTCCAACTGGGAACTGGGGAAAAAAACTAACTCCGACTGGGAACTGGGGAAAAAAACTAACTCCAACTGGGAACTGGGGAAAAAAACTAACTCCGACTGGGAACTGGGGAAAAAAACTAACTCCGACTGGGAACTGGGGAAAAAAACTAACTCCAACTGGGAACTGGGGAAAAAAACTAACTCCCTGGGAACTGGGAACTGGGGAAAAAAACTAACTCCGACTGGGAACTGGGGAAAAAAACTAACTCCAACTGGGAACTGGGGAAAAAAACTAACTCCAACTGGGAACTGGGGAAAAAAACTAACTCCGACTGGGAAAAATATTTTTGAACGGTCATCCAAGTCGGAAACTCCGGCATTTTTCTAGAGTGCCGACTTTCCAACCGGAAGATCACTGACGTCATGATTTGACCTTGTTTTTTTCAAGTTCCCAACACCTGGAAAGGTATTTTACATATCAGCTAACCACAACTATGTTACAGCAATCTGTCAGTTGATGACACAGTCGATGACATAGCATGGAACCATTGGTTGATGCATGTATGCAACTTCTGAGCAGGGCAATGCAACCTTGATTTTAGGCAGTGTCTACACAGGTAGCCCAATTCTGATCTTTTTTTTCACTAATTGGTCTTTTGACCAATCAGATCAGCTCTGAAAAAGATCTGATGTGAAAATATCTTTATTGGTCAAAATATCAGTCTGTGGAAAAAAAAGAGAATTGATAGAGATTTTAGAATCCTTTGATCCCTGTTTGATCTTTATGCCTGGCAGTTACGACAGTTATGGCTTGGGTTGATTGTGTCATCTGCTCTGACTTGTTACCAGGGTGAGGAAACTTCATGGAATTGACTCCAACGCAACTCATTACCAATAGGAGAATTGTGATCCAGTGAAGTGTGTTGACTAGGGGTGCACAACTCAGGCCCTGCAGCTTCTCATCCTGCTGTTCTGAATTTATCCATTGTACTTACCTAATCAGTGAATGTTATTGAATG
>NC_088399.1:24503258-24505758 GCF_034236695.1 Oncorhynchus nerka
CAAGTGAGGTAGATAATATATACAGTGAATATATAAAGTGAAATAAACAATAAAAATGAACAGTAAACATTACACATACAGAAGTTTCAAAACAATAAAGACATTACAAATGTCATATATATATATATATATATATATACAGTGTTTTAACAATGTACAAATGGTAAAGGACACAAGATAAAATAAATAAGCATAAATATGTGTTGTATTTACAATGGTGTGTGTTCTTCACTGGTTGCCCTTTTCTCGTGGCAACTGTTCACAAATCTTGCTGCTGTGATGGCACACTGTGGAATTTCACCCAGTAGATATGGGAGTTTTTCAAAATTGGATTTGTTTTCGAATTCTTTGTGGATCTGTGTAATCTGAGGGAAATATGTCTCTCTAATATGGTCATACATTGGGCAGGAGGTTAGGAAGTGCAGCTCAGTTTCCACCTCATTTTGGGGGCAGTGAGCACATAGCCTGTCTTCTCTTGAGAGCCATGTCTCAATAGCAAGGCTATGCTCTCTCTCTCTCTGTCTCTCTCTCTGTGTCTCTCTCTCTGTCTCTGTCTCTCTCTCAGGATGGCACATGATTGGCAGGGAGGTAGAAGTAGGAGTCACCAACGATATGAGGAAGATGATGAAGGTGAGTACGGCCACACACACACACACACACAAACACACACACACACACACACACAGTTGTGTAGTGTGTGCAATGTCCACTGTATGGAAGGAACAGACATCTGTAAGTCCAATACGTCAAGTAGAGTTTTAAGGAAGATAATGTCGATGATAACCTCTCTTCTCTTTCTCTCTCTTCCCTCTCCCTCTACTCTCCTCTCTCTCTCTTCTTGCTCTCCTCTCTCTCTCCTCGCTCTCTTCTCTCTCAGTATTCATGTATATGTGTATGTGTAAATGTGTGGATGTAAGTGACACAGATATTAAGTGACGTGTGTGTAGTATGTGTGTCATGTGTGTGTAGTGTGTAGTGTGTGTGTGATGTGTGTGTGTGTGTGTGTGTGTGTGCTAGTATTAGTGTGTAGTGTGTGTGTGTGTGTGTAGTAGAGTCGAATATGTAAATGTGTGTGTGTGTGTGTGCATGTGTGTGTGTGTGTGTAGTAGTAATGTGTGTGTGTGTGTGTGTGTAGACGTGTGATAATAGTAATGTGTGTAATAATGATGTAATGAAATATGTGTGTGATGTGTGTGTGTATGTATATAATGTGTGATGTAAGTGTAATGTGTAATGTGTGTATCAATGTGTGTGTGTATGTGTGTGTGTGTGTGAATGTTAATGTGTGTGTGTGTGTGTGTGTAATGGTAATGTGTGTGTGTGTGTGTAGTGTGAGTATTGTGAATGTGTATGTGTGTGTGTGTGTGTAAAGTGTGTGTGTGTGTGTGTGTGTGTGTAATGTGTGAGTAATGATGTGTGGTGTGTGTGTAAAGTGTGTGTGTGTGTGTGTGTGTGTGTAGTGTGTGTAGTGTGTGTAGTGTATGTGATGTGTGTGTGGTATGCAAGTGTGTGTGTGTGTGTGTGTGTGTGTGTAGTGTAGTGTAGTGTGTGTAGTATAGTGTGTGTGTGAGTAGTATTATTATGTGTGTGTGTGTGTAATGTGTGTGAAATGTCAGTGTGTGTGTGTGTGATGTGTGTGTGTGTGTGTGTAATGTGTGTGTGAAGTGCATGTGTGTGTGTGTATGTGTGTGTGTGTGTGTGTGTGAGAAATGTGTGTGTGTGTGTGTGTGTGTGTGTGTAATGTGTGTGTGTGTGTGATGTGTGATGTGTTGTGTGTGTGTGTAAGTGTGTGTGTGGTGTGTGTGTTGTGTGTGTGTGGTGATGTGTGTATGTGTGTGTGTGTGTGTGTGTGTGTGTGTGTGTGTGTGTGTGAATGATGTGTGTGTGTGTGTGGCGTAAGATAGTGTGTGTTGTGTGTGTGTGTGTAATGTGTGTGTGTGTGTGTGTGTGTATTGTGATGTGATGTGTGTGTATAGTGTGTGTGTGTGTGTGTGTTGTGATGTGTTAGCAATGTGTGTGTATGTGTGTGTGTATGTGTGTATGTATTAGTGAGATGTAATGTGTGTGTGAAGTATGTGTGAATGTGATGTGTGTGTGTGATGTGTGTAAGTAATGTGTGTGTAAGTGATATGTGTGTGTGTGTGAGGAATGTGATGTGTGGTAGTGATGTGTGTGTGTGTGTGTATGTGTGTGTGGTGTGTGTGTGTGTGTGTGATGTGAAAATGTGTGATGTATTGTTAGTATGTGTGATCAATGTGTGTGAATGTGTGTAATGTATGTGTGTGTTAGTGTGTGTGTGTTAATGTGTGTGTGTTAAGATGATTAGTAATGTGTGTGTGTGTGTGTGTGTGTGTGATGTGTGTGTGTGTGATGTGTGATGTGTGTGTGTGTGATGAAATGTGTGTGTGTGAGTATTAGTATTAGTGTGT
Organism: Oncorhynchus nerka; assembly: GCF_034236695.1. Classification (NCBI taxonomy): domain Eukaryota; kingdom Metazoa; phylum Chordata; class Actinopteri; order Salmoniformes; family Salmonidae; genus Oncorhynchus; species Oncorhynchus nerka. The sequence continues at coordinate 24,505,688 of NC_088399.1, forward strand.
GTAATGATGTGTGTGTTGTGTGTGTGTGATGTATGGACATGTATGTGTGTGTGTAATAGTGATGAGTATGT